>NW_006284941.1:97993-106006 GCF_000327345.1 Myotis davidii
GGGGGGGAAGGGTGTGGGAGATGCGGGAAGAGACTGGACAAAAATCGTGCACCTATGGATGAGGACAGTGGGTGGGGAGTGAGGGCGAGGGTGGGGCGGGAACTGGGAGGAGGGGAGTTATGGGGGAGAAAAGAGGAACAAATGTAATAATCTGAACAATAAAGATTTAATTAAAAAAAAGAAATTACAGGCCAATTTCCCTCAGAAAGTCCCCCAAAATCCTTCATAAAATATTGGCAAGTAAAATTCAGCAAAATATAGAAAGGAAAGAAAGATAATAAGCATTGCAATTTAATCCAAGAAATGGAGATTGTTTTAACATAAAAAATTAATCAATGTAATTTTCCACTATAACAGTGAAAAAAGGACAAAAACCAATTGATCATTTCAAAGACTGAATAAAATAATTTCTTAAAATTCAATCTCTATTCATAATAAACATTTCAGGAAAGTAAGATTGAAATAATTTACACAATCTAAAAAAATCACATTTTTAAAAATAAACAAACAGCGAGGAGAAATGGGGGGAGGCATCTGGAATACTGTCAACAACAAAATTTTTTAAAAAGATTCAGAATAATTAAAAAAATAAGCATTGTATTTAATGATAAAATTCTGAATATTTCTCCTTATGATTGAGAACAAGGCAATGCAATGTAACTTCTATTAAATATTTTGAGGTATAATAGCTAGTATAATAAGGTAAGGATAAAAAAAACATAGAGACTGCCCTAACTGGTTTGGCTCAGTGAATAGAGTGTCAGCTTGAAGACTGAAGGGTCCCATGTTCGATTCCGGTCAAGGGCATGTACCTTGGTTGCGGGCACATCCCCAGTAGGTGTGCAGGAGGCAGCTGATCGATGTTTCTCTCTCGTAGATGTTTCTAACTCTCTGTCCCTCTCCTTCTTCTCTGTAAAAAATCAATAAAATGTATTAAAAAAAACCATAGAGATTAAAAAGGAAGAATTAAAATTGTCCTTAGAAAACCATTTTTGCATGAAAAATCTGTAAGAAACTTATAAAACCATTATTAGAATTAGAGTAGGTGACATTATTAAGAATGTAGGCTACAAAGTCAATATTCAAACATAAATTGCATATGTACAGAGAAGTAACAACTAGAATAAGCAATAAAATTTTATTTACATCACCAAAAGGCATTAAATAAATAGGAATAATAAAACACAAGCCTCTAGAGTAGAAGATATAAAATGTTATTAGGAGAACTTAAAGACCTAAATAAAGAGTTAATTATGTTCACAAATCAGAAATTTTAATATTGTTAACATGTTAATTCTACCCTATTAGTTAATAAAATATCTAAATGCCAATAGTTTTTTTAAAAATAGAAACTGAGGAATTGATTCTACAAGTTATATGGATTCATGGAATATAGAATAATAAAAACAATTTTTTAAAAAAGGACAAAATTGGAAGCCATACTTTATGTCAAAACTTAATATAAACAGTGTTAATATTGCATGTTAATTTTAGCTCATAGTGTCATACTTTTGATCATATTTTCTTTTCCAGAAGTTGTATTAGGTTATTTGAAATCTGACCATTTTCAGTATTTCTACTGTCTTATAAAAGTCCACAAACATGCATTTTATACCTTTAAACATAGTGAACATTATTATGTTATAGTTATCTAATAATACTTATTTCTAAAATATCTAAAATTTTTGCTGGTTTATTTGTCATAGCTGTTATTTTGTTGGCTTGCACTCATAATGCTTTGTTAATAACATTTATTAATATTTTAAAGTTTTTGCTTTCTTTATGATAATATTTGTGGAAATTCATTTAGCATAGACATGAATCCCTTCAGTGCAAAGAAATAGGTACCCAATCTGAAAGACTTCAGACTAAATTTGTGGTTTAAGGTTTTAGAATGTCCAGGTAATGGTAACTTGAGCCACAAATTCTTGTCAGGGGTGAGTAGAAGCTACAATTTTGTAGCAATTTCCTAGACAACTTTCTTTGCAGTCCCTTGGGGTATGGGTCTATGGCAAGTTTGCCATTAGGTCACCCTTGTGGGAAACCGCCTATTGTCTTCACTAGCAGAGAGGTGTGGACAAGGAGTCCCGAAGGCTAGTGACCCTGAAGCCCTTGCAAAGGTCAGGGCTGTGCACCCATTGTTAGTCCAGACAATGGTAGCTGAAGTAACTTCCCCATTTGTTATTATGTAAATCCTTGCTGTTGGGCAAGTCTGCTGGTTACTGAAAATTGCCTGCCTAAGGGCTATGGGTGTATCCCAAACTAATAAAAGGTTGGCACAGCCTGAGCACCAGTGGACGTCCTTCCTCTTGAGTTGGACTTACCGGCCTGGCCCCTCAATATTCCCAAATTATCTCTTGTCTCTTCTCTTTCATTTGTGTGCGGCTCCTCTTCCAGATCCTGAGCCCTGAACCACGAGGGATGTGGAGGGAAACATTTACAACACACCCTTAACTTGAATATGCAGCCTTCTGTACTCCCTATGTAAACACCTTTGGCTTATTTCTTTTAATCTGGGCACTCAAGCTAGTGATTTCTGGATTCTAAAATTGCTCTTTGGTTAAAGAATTTAACACTTGCCTTACTTCCTAGACTCCTGGTTTAACTTAGATATTGACACAATTATTTTCTGCTATCTTACATATCCTTTCTATCCTTTGATGCTTTAAGAAGTTGTTAAAATGTGTTATTCAGCTGTTTAAGTTGTTTTCATAAGGAACAGTGCATTTACCATTCCAATCTTTTACTAAACAGGTGATACATATTTTATTTAGTTTATGTATGTATTTCTTTATTTTTAGAGGGACAGGAAGGGAGAGGGCTAAAGAGATAGAAACATTGATCAGCTGCCTCCTATCCTCACCCTACTGGGAGTTGAACCTGCAACTGGGCATGTGCTTGGACTGGGAAACGAACTGGTGACTTCTTGGTGCATGTTGCAATGCACAATCAACTGAGCCACCCTGGCTGGGCTTATATATACTATTTTATTTTTTTATTAGTTAACAAGTTCATCTGAAACAAGTAAGTAAATGCATATGTACCAAGTCATAAATAGCCATCTACATGAGTCTTATTTAATCATTTACTTTTAAATAGTCATATAAGATACCCAACATAATAAGATACCCAACATAACAAAATAATGGCTAGACCATATTTTTAATTAGTTATATCATTTTATAATAAATGATTTATATTAAACATACAGAAAATATGTTTTAAGGAAGACTAGTATACTTTATATATTCAGTTAGGAACAGAGCTCTAACTGTACTTTGGAAAGAATACTTTAGCTATATTAATCATTAAATTGTGAAGAGCATTAACATTTTTAGAGAATGAAAGATGTTAAAAGGGGGACTGAGATATGAAAGAGAAATTTAATGAAAGTATTTATTCCATTGAAACATTTTTAGCATCATAAACATTAAACACTCACTATTTAAATAGAGTTATAAAAAGTTTCCATGAATTTCAAACTTTCATTTTCAGACATCCATTAAGCATTTTTGTGTGTATTTTTCTCAAAAAGTTTTTCTTCACTGCCCACTTTGTCTCTCCTTCTGTGCCAGAATTACCTCTTGGTTCTCCTGTTTACTTTCCTAAAATATAATCCACAGCTAATAATAACTAGCTGTTAGTAGTATATTGTTACTATGTTCCAGAAATTTAGTAAGCATTTCATATGCATTATTTCATTTAAATCTCAAGGAAGATCAGAGAGTTAATTCTTTCAGTAACCCATTTTAAGTCGATAAAAATGTATAAATCAACAAGCCTAATGTCAAACATTGACTGCAAAGACCAATGCTCTGTTGCTTCCACAATAATGTATAAATGGTACCTCAGAAGGGAATACATTGTAAGTAAAATAAGTTCAACAGTATCATGCCAATAAGTTTGCTACCCCTCAACACCATATTCACAAAGACCTGTCTTTTGCATCTATCATCCAACTGAAATTACCAACCAGGAATCAGGGATTCATTTTAGCGTAATGTTACCTTCAGAGAAACATGGTATGACAGCCATAAAGGTAATTTAAAAAGAATTAAATCCTTACATCTTCCAAAAACATTGTTGAAACTCTTAAGTTATAACACTGATAAATATTTCCTATATTCCTTTTCAATTTTCAAATTCTCACAGACACTGCCTAGTGTCTCTCTCTTCTTGCCCTTTATTATATACTAGAGGCCCAGTGCATGAAACTCATGCACTGAGGGAGGGTGCTCCTCAGCTCAGCCTGTACCCTCTCCAATCTGGAAGACCTCGGGGGATGTCTGACTGACAGTTTAGGCCCCCCACAGGGATCGGGCCTAAACTGGCATTTGGACATCCATCTCAGAATCCGGGACTGCTGGCTCCCAACCGCTCACCTGCCTGCCAGCCTGATCATCCCCAACCTCTCCCCTGCCAGCCTGATCGATGCCTAACTGCTCCTCTGCCAGCACGATTGCCCCAACTGCCCTCTCCTGCCGGCCTGATTACCCCTAACTGTCCTTCCCTGCCGGCCTAGTCACCCCCACCCCCAACTGCTCTCCTCTGCCGGCCTGTTTGCCCCTAAGTGCCCTTCCCTGCCAGCCTGGTCGCCCCAAACTTCCCTCCCCTGCCATCCTGGTTACCCTAACTGCCCTCCCCTGCTGGCCATCTTGTGGTGGCCATATTGTGACCACATGGGGACAGCCATCTTTGACCACATTGGGGTGGCCATCTTGTGTGAGGGTGTGATGGTCAATTTGCATATTACCTGTTTATTATATAGGATTAGTATAATTTCACTTTACATTTCCTTGTGAAAGTCCTTCCACCTCTATGGTCTTTACTTTCTCTATTTGTTTTCTAATTCTCCATGGCAATACTTACCAGTAGGCTGTTAGGGTCTCCCCCCTGAGAAATGAGAGAGTCTGAAAATATATGGACACTTATATGGATGTGTGTGTATGTGTGTGAGAGAGATGAAATAGAACTAGGGTTTGGGCATTGTAATGCCTTAAAATAGTAGGATCTCTAGGGTAAAAAGAGGAAGACAAAAATGAGCTTCAAGTTGTTGGGGCCATATTTGCTTGTTTTACAAGGAATCCATATGACTAAACAGAGTTACTAGTATTTACTCTAAAATACAATTACAATGGGAGATATGTTCTTTAAGGCATTCTCTTATGCTGAAAACATAATTATTCTTCCTTTTATATTTTAACTGAGTACTAAGTTCCATAATATGTAGTTACTTCATAGAAATTAAAACTAAATATTTAATTTGTTATTTACATATATACGTCTATTAATGTATGTTTTTCAACTGTTTAAAAATAGCTTTGAATATCATTTCTACACACATTTTAACAGCTTGGGAGAATAACTATGAACAACCCCAAAGCCTTCTTAATTCAAAGTGCTTCCTTGGGATTACCAGTCAGTTTAGGAAGCTACATTAGTTTTCTGCTCACTGAATATCATGCTGCCTCAATGCCCTACTTCTGTGAAACTCTTTCAGGTAGAGCTTTATCCTTTTGAATTTTCGCAATGAGGAACTCTGGATGGTAGAGTGCTTTCACAACACAGGGCTGCGGAGGTACCAGCCCCTCTGGGGTAAACGTGTGGCTCAGGTATAGGAATCCGAGGAAAGGGGAGGCCCCCTTCTGCTTCTCAAGAAGAACAGCAGCTGGGAGCAGCTTCCGGAACAAGTAAGGGGTACTAGCGGGGTGAAAGCAGCTTGTGATTCAAATGTCACAGATTTGCTATTTTTAGCGAGATTTAGCAGATTTTCTTGAAGAAATGTATCTCAAATTGTTGTATGAATATAGGACCCTTTCCTGATAATTTAAATGGTTACTATTATTTACTGGAGAGAGGGTTCACTGAGCTCCTCACACTGCCATTTCAGAAGTCCAGGACAATTTTTTATTGATCTTCCAGAATTTCAAAATTTCCTGATTAGTTTTGTTTATATAATATTAGAGAATAATTGTAGAAATGATACTAACTAGTTGTCACAAATACTCTGGAAAAGTGTTTCTCAATACTTGTGGCCCATTTCTCCCATAGTAGAGATTTTTAAACACCTGTTGCTGAACAGGTTTTACCACCAAATGTTCTGACTCAGTTGTTCTGCATAAAACCTGAGCATTAGTAATTAAAAAAAGAAATTCCTGGGATGATCCTAATTGGAAATAGATTGGGAACCACAGAATCAGACATTTTGCAGGGATTTCATGTATCAGATTCATATTTGAAACTATATGACTTTTATATTTTCCTTCAGCATTTAAAATTGGGATTACAAACTCTCTGAAGGCACTTGTGTGATAGCTATTTATTCTTTCCTTACACAGCTAAAAATAAATAAATAATAAAAATACCTTAGAACGTAACATTTTAATTGGTTTTGTTTGATGAAAACACGTCTTGAACAAAATACAATTTTCCTACTCAAGATTTTTCAGTAGAAATAATATATAGTTATTTGTACAGGCATACTATTATTTAAAAACTTGTTAAGGGTGACAATTGCTAAAGGAAGTGAAATATGTTTTTAAAACTTTAAATTTCATGTCTGCACAATATGGCAATTATTTATCGCTTGGTGGTTTCATGACAAGTATTTTGAAAAAGAGATGTGGAAGCATATGAAACGTTTGAGGGGAAGAATATAGGGAAGCCATACAATTATTGACATAGAATTATTGTCCTAACTCTGTATAAATATCTGTGGTCACCTTTGTGGATTAGTAGCAAAGACAAACAGTTAAGAACCTCCCAAATATTATGGTCTTACTGTATCCAAAATGAAAGAAGTAGAAGCAGTATTTTTAGAAACTTTAATTAGAATAAAGTTAATAAATAACTTTATTCTAATTACTAGATTATCCCTCCATAGAGGATGGACATTTCATTTTATAATTTCTACAATAGTGCCGGGAGCCGGTCCATCCTTGCTGTTTCAAGGGACCTGGCATATATGGCATACTGTTCTTAATATTTTTGCTCACCTTCTTGCTGCTGTGTTTTAACCAAGGTCACCTCTCTGAGAAAGGTTGTTTCCCCAGGTAGGGATTTTCCCCTGAAGTTAGGGAGGGAATAAAACCTCTTAACCCCTTCCCCAGCAGAACAGACCTCAGAAGGCAGACCTCAGAAGACAGAACTTAGAACACAGAACTTAGCAGACAGGAACTACACAGAACCTAGAACTTCGCTGGAGAGAACATTGCAAAAGATCCTGGACTGAGCCTGACTACAGAAATTGGCAAGAGAACCGGGCTACAGAACATGGCAACAGAACCTGGAGAACCTGGCAGGAGAACCTAGCAAGAGAACATGGGCACAGAACTTGGCTGGAGATTGTGGCTAAAGATCCTGGCAAGGCTGCTGATCAACTGAACGCTGTCTCTGTGTCATTCCTTCTTCGCCGACTCTGTCCACACCTTTGGGAACCCCTGGACCTGCTGGGGCTGGACCCCAGCACAATAGTTATTTTCTTCATTGTGATTTTTACCTAATTATGCAAGTGGACTGTGGTTTGTACAAGATTATTATCATTAGTATGACAAATTTCTTTGCAAGTTTTAGTTTGTGAAGAGTTCACTATTAAAATCCATTATCTTTTTTATTCTTCAGTTCTTTTAAAAGTGTTAATTGACACTGTGACAAGATTACATAGAGTACTGTTTTTTTTCTGCCATTTGGAAAATTAGCTGTAATAATTTAATTAAAGTTTAAAAAGAAACCAATGTATTATTATCTACATTGTAAGAAATTATTGAATGTTATGAAAGCAAAATATTACTCATTTTTGCTACTGTCATTTTGAAAAGGAGGTTAAGGCATTTAATATGCTGATATCTTAAGGACACATCTTCACTGGGTTGTTTTTGGTTTTGTTTTGTCTTCTAACCATCCTAGGGCATGGTATGTTGGTAACTAATCTCTCTCTCTCTCTCTCTCTCTCTCTCTCTCTCTCTCTCTCTCCTTCCCTTCCTGTCTCTCTCCCTTCCTCTCTCTCTAAACTCA
>NW_006284941.1:106048-110534 GCF_000327345.1 Myotis davidii
AGGCCAGAGAAGTAACTAATTTTATAAAATACTAACTTCATAGTAATTAAAATTATATACAATCTAGAATAAAAGTTTTAAATGATAAAATATATGATTGTGAAGCAAAAATAAAAATGGAAACAGAAATACCTTCCATCATTTTAATAACTCGTAAATTTCAGTTAGCGTTAAAGTTATAGAGCCTTGAGCTGAATGTGACTTAAAGGGGTTGTTTGCCTTCGTTCTCTATATTCAGATTGTGAAAGCACCGTTATGTCCTTATCTTTTACTTTCTTTTACCTTCACAGCCCAAAATAACCCGTTCTTTTGACTCATTCTCCTGAATCTCTCTTAATCTTCTTTTTCCTAACACCATTAAAATTTTTTCTTGATATAGCAGAATTATATTTGAAAAATTAGAATTGATATAATCAGTTGCCCCTTTTATAATTACCTGATGTTGAACTGATCTTTGACAAAGAATAAAGGCTATTCAATGAATAAAGGATAGTCTTTTCAACAAATGAGGCTAGAACATCCATATGTAAAAAACAAAACAAAACATGAATGAATCGTGGTATAGACCTTATACCTCTCACAAAAATTAACTCATAATGGATCATAGGTCTAAACGTAAAATGAAAAATAGCAGAAGTCCTAGGAGAAAACATAGGAGATAATCTTGATGACTTTGGGTTTGATGATGACTTTTTAGATCTAACACCAAAAGCTTGACTCTTGAAAAAACAAACTTAAAATTAGACTCCATTAAAACTAAACCCTTCTGTTCTGCAAGACAGAGAAATGAGGGAACAAAAAGACAAATCAGTGACTGGAAAAATTTATGTGCAAAGCACATAACTGATAACAAACTAGTATAAAATACACACAAATAACTCTTGAACTTAACAATAAGAAGTCAAACAACCCAGTAAAAAATAGAAATGATATTTGACCAGACAGCTCACAAAAGATGTAGATATGCATATAAGCATAAGAAAAACTGCTCAACAAAATATATCATCAGAAAATTAGAAGTTAAAACAACAAGATACCACTACATATCTGTTAGAATATCTAAAATCCAAAATACACCCAACACCAAATGCTGACAAGGATGCTGATCAAACAGGAATTTTTATTTATTGTTGGTGGGGATACAAAATGATATAGACACTTTGGAACACACTTGGACAGGTTCTCATGAAACTAATACTCTTTAGTGTACAATCTAGTAATTATACTTCTTACTATTTAGCTAAAGAAATTGAGAACTTATGTTCATGCATAAATTTTCACATGATGTATACAAATAAATAGCTTAATTTATAACTGCCAAAACTTGGATGTAATCAAGGAGTCCTTCAGTAAGTGAATATATATATATATAGCAATTGTAGTACGTCCATGCAATGGAATATTATTCAGTAATAAAGAGAAATGAGTTATCATACCATAAAAATATTGAGGATCCAGAAATGTATACTGCTAAGTGAAATAAGCAATCTGAAAAGGTTACATAATGTACAGTTCTAATTATATGACATTCTAGAAAAGTCAAAAATATGGAGACAGTAAAATGTTAAGTGATTGTTAAAGAGGGGATAAACTGGGAGCACAGGGGGTGTTTTGGCAAGGAAAACTATTTTATGTAACACTGTAAGGGTGGATACATGTCACACATTTATCCAAGCCCATGAAGGTACAACCAAAAGAATGAATCTGATTGTAAACTATGGAATTCAGTTAATGATACAACAATTTTGGCTCATTAATTGTAACAAATATACCACAATATGGCAAGTAGTTAATAATAGGGTAAACTATGTGTGTGGCAGGAGCAAAACAATGGGTTTATACAGGAACTCTCTACTTTCTATTTAATTTTCCTGTAAACCTAAAACTGCTCTAAAATCTATTAGTTTCTATAAAGGAGTTTCTGATGACTTTCATTGTTTTAGAATAAAAGTCAAACCCCATTCACTTTCTTTCATGACCCTACATGTTTCTCTTTTCTTTCTTTCTTCATCTTCTACCACCTTTCACTTTTGCCAAACATCTTCCTTTATGTCAATTAAATATATATAATAAATTATTTTTAACTCAGGACTTTTACAATTGCTATGCCCTTGGTGTTGTTTTTACTATAAATTTTCATGCTTTTGCTTTATTCATATGCCTTCAAATAGGACTTTAATTACCTCTGTATCTAACATTATTTTTATAGGATTTATTAATATGTGAAATTTTCTTATGTAGGGTTAATCAGTTTAACATACCATACGAAGGACGTTTTGTAACATCAGTTAACTCATCTGTCCTGTTTACAAATGTCACTTTACAACTGTTTCACAGTCTAGAATAACTGGCATGTAATTGTCACAAAATTAATATTTGTTGAATAAATTAATAATTAACATTTTATAGGTGACAAAACTAGAAGTTGAAAAGTTGATCACCTGTTAATGTCTATCCGGCTGGAATATCATAGGAAGGAAACCTCATTTCCTGATGTCTCTGAGCAGTGGACACTTCTCTATGATAGACTCTGGAGCAATGCAGCATAGGGTACTCATATCATCATTGGCATAACTTTAGAAAAGTAAAACTGGTTTTGTTAATAAGTCATATTGTTAACAACTAATATGATAGTAAGAAATATATTATTTTAAAGTATATACATTTTTCCTAAAATTAACTTTTAAGAATATATTGTTATTGATTTTGATTTACGTATTTTACAAATTGAAATAGAGTTCCTATCATTATGGTCCACAAGTACTAGATCAGCACGTCCATTGCCCTGTTCAATGACAGGCCTTTTCTGTCGGCTATAGATCACCTGTGGGCTCTGATAGGAGTTAAAATGTGTTCTAAAAGGAAAAAAAAAAATATTTGAAGTTCTCAAATTGTTTTGACCTGAGAATTGAATGGTGTAGTGCCACATATAAATTAACAAATATTTCAAACTGCTTTTGGATAAAGGTATTAAACTATGGACTATACAACTATGAGCAATTCATTTCTTTTTCAGGTTTATGCACATTTAGGGCCATTCAGTTAATGTGAGAATGAGATTGCAGAAGTGAAGGGAAGCCATAATATATATAACTTGGAGGGTTTGTTTTAAAAGTTTGTGTCACTTATCCACTTCTTTAGATTAAATGCCCAGAAATACTTCCAAAATAAAAATTTGGGAGGATGTCTCAATCAATGTTTTCAATAAAATTGAATTATGAATGGAAAAAAAATAATTTATATAACCATTTAGAGCAATCTACACTAATAAAAGAGAAACATGCAAATTAACCATCACTCCGCCACTCTGCTACACCCACCAGTCAATCAGAGCTACTTTGCAAATTAACCCAACAAAGACGGTGGCTAATTTGCATATGCAGGCACCGAGCGAATACTGAAGACGACTGAAGATGGCGGCAGCCACGGAGCTGGAGAACAGGAAGCTTGGGTTGCTCCCGGTGATGGATGAAGCCAAGCTTCCCACTGGCCCTGGGCTCCGCTCAAGGAGGGGTTGGGGGGCTGGGTCACCGGGGGGCAACCCAAGCTTCCAGTCAGCCCTGGCCTCCACTCGAGGAGCTGGGGGGGAAAAAAGTAAAGGAGGGGCTGGGAGCAGCCGAAGCAGAGAAGCCAAGCCTCGCTGCTGCAGCTGGACCAAAGGCTTGGGTCCCAGGTGCCGGCAGCCAGGGAAGGAAGGCCTATTGCACGTGCAATGAGCCACTGTATAATAAATATATAAGGGTAAATTATCATCTGTTAATTGTATTATAATGCAGTTCTATTCCCCAAAATAATTTAAGTAGATTTTATTGAGATAAACATTTATTGATGAAGTGACTGGCCCATAATATATAGTGACATACATTTTAGCTTCTTTAGAACTTGTTCTCTAAATCTTTAAAGTGACATTTGAGTGTCATTGTCATTTCATTAACATTGTCCATCATTTTGACTTCAGTAAGAAAACTGCAGATTTTAATGAGATTCTAGTAGTAACAATATGTATGATCATAAAATTTGTGAGCTTTCATGGTGATATTAAGCTCCAACGCTTACACTGAGTTGTAAACTTCCTGAGACAGCTCCAGTAAATGAGGACTGGTGCCCGCCGTGGCTAAGTAAAGGCAACCTTTCCCTGATGCGGCTGAAGGTGCTCTTTCTGGACTCTCTGCTCCTTGATGGACAATTGGTCTCACGGTAACGCTTGAGCCACTTGGTGTCCAGGGACCTCCTTTCAAGCTTAGACTGACAGGTCGTCTCTAAATAATTTAATCCATTCTCTTTACTTTGTGAAAAGACATTGAAGACAAGAGAGGCCTTGATCAATGATACACAACTCACATGTTGCCACAATAGACCAAGAAACAGGACTCTCTGCTCCACGTAGCCTGCGTATTTGTGTGGTTTCCAGTTAAAAGTAAGGAACCTGTAACTGTATTCTGGGAACTTCCTGGCCAGAACCCAAATAAATGAAATGTTAAGGAGA
>NW_006284941.1:111235-126058 GCF_000327345.1 Myotis davidii
ATAATCCACTATGCTGTATTATTTATTTGTCTTACCTTTTGTCTATCTTCTACTCTAAAGGCTAATCTCCATAAGCACAGGGGTTTTGTCTGTTTTGTTTACTGTGCTATCTCCAGAACCTAAAACAGTGCCTGGCACTACCTATTTTGGCTACTCTTCATTTTAATCTAGTAAATGCGGTTATCAAAGCATTGAATGGGGAATGAAAGGATGGATGCTTATTTTTGAAGCCTCAAATTCTCCACTAACATTTGCCCATCAAAATAAAATTCTTAGATAAATGGCCATGATTATGTAAGATATTAATATTAGAGGAAGCTAAGTGAAGGACATACCAGAACACTCCCTTTACAACTCTTCTAAAAATCTAACATTATTTCAGAAGAAAAAAAAAAATCAAAGGAAAAATGGAACCAGCTTTGCATTGGTACCTCTCCTCAAAGGGGGCTTAATCTCAATTGTGTAATTTCTTGTAAGACAGAATAAAAATGCCTACTTACTATTGGTTCAGTTTATCTTATCCTATTGGACTAGTAAATAAATCTGACATTTTTTCTGGATAAGGCATATTGACCAATACAACTTAACGTTTTGATTCATTATTTTGAAAAATGTACTTCCTCTCTATTATCTAAACATTGGGAAGGTCTTAAAATCAACTTGTGGAGGTAAATTTTCAAATACCTTTTGAAGAACTCTTTATTTTTGTTCTTTTTCATCTCAAGCCCAGAGTAAGACCATCTTTAAGACACTTTACAACTTTTATAAAATGGCTTCTGGATACTTTATGAAGGTCCATTCTTATTAAGTTGACCCTCTTGTGCCTCAGTTCAGCCAAACTTTCTTAGTAATCTGAAATTCTAGAAGCAATATTTGCCTGCCCTGTGATGAATTCCAAATTTCATTAAGTGCAACAGCCTTAGACAGTAATCAATGAATGAAAGAAAATGCCAATAACAAAATTATAATAATTAGCCATTGATTTTTGATAATTATATCTATAAATTAACAGAAATATTTTAATTATTTTTAAATGAAAGTGAAAATGAGCATTTTGTAATTCTAACAATAAAGCTGAGAAAGATGTGCAATGGAGATGGTATTAATAAAATAAGATAATACCTGAATTAAACAATTTAATTTTGGTTGTTTTCTGCTGTGCTTTCCAGCAGAAGTCATTTTCATTTGGTAAATGCAACATCTTCATTCCACTTCTATGGGATACTCTCAATTTTAACCTAATGAATAAAATTGTCAAAGTAACTTGATAAAATAACTGTCAAATGAATTGGTTATAAATATATGTAATTTATATTTAAATCTCATGTAAAGGGAACCAGCTTTGTTGGGGCTGTTTTATAAGAAGATGAAATGGCTAACAGCTCTAGATTAGATACAATAAATACTTAAGAAAATGACTTCTAGGATAATTAAGGTTGGTTTAAAGTCCTTGTACCTTTAAATATAAAATGTAATATTATTTTATTTCTCACAAACTGAAGATTAAGTACATAGGTAAACATGACTTATCAGAAAGAGATCTTAATGTCATTAAAGTATATCAGAATGCTGGTCAAACATTTTATTTAAAATGTTCAATATTTTACAGAAGGGGTGCTGGATATGGACATTGGCAGGCTGAATAATGAAGGCAGCAATGGCAGGACCCTTGCATCCTGAGACCTGGCGGAGACCAGGGGCCCTCTTCTGTAAGATCCAAGGCATCCATGAAGAAGACCAGGCCCTATACAGCTTGGAGAAAAAAAGTCTCCCAATTTTGGGGGGGAGACAACAGCATTAAGAACAGAAACATTTTAGAGGCTGAAAGACTCACGGGGATAGTTGGGGCAAATAAAGTGAAGATGCAGAATTGAGATAATGGTATGGAGGAAAAAAGGAACTGAACAGCTTCAGGTTCAACAATTTCTACAATTATAAAAGGTAAATGAGACTAGGGTCTGATTCCTTTAGTTAATAAGTTGTTATAACATTAATTACTATTGACTTAAAACATATACATTTGATGATAATTTAGGAGCAGATAAAGTAGTTTAAGGTTTTTTAACATATTTAATGCAGAAGGACTCTTAAACAGAAAGTACTATAATAAATTTCCTTGTAACTTATCTGTTCTCTACTCTGAATATGTAACTTATTACTTCTTTACTAAAACATCCAGCATTAAATGTTATACTCTCCTCTACTTTACCATATTCATTAGTCTTTAAACTTTTATGAGAAGAAATATTTTTTTCAAAAGATTTTATTCCAAAACTCCATACTTAAAATACATAATTGGCCGAAACCGGTTTGGCTTAGTGGATAGAGCATCAGCCTGCGGACTGAAGGGTCCCGGGTTCGATTCCAGTTAAAGGGCATGTACCTGGGTTGCTGGCACATCCCCAGTGGGAGATGTGCAGGAGGCAGCTGATCAATGTTTCTCTCTCATCTATGTTTCTAATTCTCTATCTCTCTCCCTTCCTCTCTGTAAAAAATCAATAAAATGCATTTTAAAAAAAATACATAATTGAAACCTAAAAGTACCTAAAATATTATACTTATGTATACAAATGTCCTGTTGGCAGTTTCCAACTTTGACAATTAAGAGGCAATAAGTTATTTAACTGTTAAAAAATTTACTGTAGTAAAGATATTATTTCAACTTACTGGGACAAAAGTATTCATATATATCTGTAATTAAAATAAATTTGAATAAATCATTATAATAAGATGTATTATCAGATGAGTGAAGATACAACGTATTGTGGAAAAGCAACAAGAAGGGCATCCATCCCAGCCTTGAAGGTTTTTCGGAAGTGATGCACGTGTCATGGGGGGAACTGTGCCTTTTCTTAGTAGTCAGTGATCACTTCTACAGCTATATCCTCTTACCACCACTTCTTTGATAAATTATTCTACTTCTTTCAAGGAACTGGGATTGGCTGCCCAATGGAGGTGGTGTGAGTGCCTGCAGCCTTCTGAATATCTTCCTGAGCCCCATCCATCTCAGGTCCTCTACTTTCCTCATTCCCTCTACTCTCACTCTATTTAATAAAAGTCTGGAGTTGTTCTGGAGATAAATTCACATATTCAGGAAATTATAAGTAATTGAGTCTAGAACAGAGGGCATGAAGAGGCAGCTTTTAAGACATATGGCTTGGTAACTAAATGGGGACCTGAACAAAAAGGGGTCTATACATTATACTGAGGTATTGAATATTTATTGAAAGCAAAGTGTAAGATTTTAAATCATTCATGTAAGGAAATGGCATGATAATATTTGTATGATAAAAAGATACTCAGAATATAGAAAAGCCATTTAAGAGACTGTAGCAACAAGAAATAATGGTAAATAATTTAATTTATTGAGTTTGCTACGGGATAATAAAAGGTAATTTCAAGAAGAATTGTAAATCTGTTGAGGTAAAAAGGCATTGATGTGAGTACAAAGGAGTGGAAAAGGCTAGCTAGTTCTCTGTAGGATCCAAGAATAAGATAATTTAGTCCCTACACCCACAGTGATAGTCTGGTAGTCTGTAAATATTAGTTGTCTGGAATTACATATCCCACTAATGATAATTAAATGAATATAATTATCCCTTTCAACAATTTTAGAATTATTTTATATTTTTATGCAGATTTGATATTTAATTCAATATTTTACATATCTCTATGTCTGTTGGAAGGTTTTAAATATCTGTGATTTTTATTCTAAAAATTATTGTTTACATCAATGAACTATCATTTCTCAAGCACTGTATGAAATTCTAATCAAAAGACCTGGGAAGTAGAATTAACTATTGATATGAAGATTTAAATGACAGTGTACATATTATCTTCATTTACAGCAAGTACAGTTACTGGATTCTATAATTTAAAAATGTAGACAGTGATAAATTTAAAATTTTCCAAATGATTTCCAATAAAGTAACATAAATATTGAAATAATGCTCTTACCAACAATTCTGCTTCTTTCTTTGATTATGAATAGAATCAGAAATAAATGCACTAAAATTAATAGTTTATTCTTAATTTACTATTTCAGAAATTATTTAAAATCTATCTATAAACCACTATTTTTATGCAACTAGGTAAAATTGTGAACTATAATTGCTTTCCAAGTTAGATATTTTAGAAAAACATTTTAGTGATATATAAGTTGAACTATGATTTCATAGAAATAATTTCTCAAAGGTAATTCTAGGAATAGTTTTTACAATTTCTCTAAGTAATTTCTATTTATCAACAGATGAGTATGTGTAGGTTTATTCATGCATAGTCATAAAAAACACCGTTATGGCTGTGAACATCAATTATTAGTCAGAATGTACTCATAATTAAAATGTTAGAGAAAGAACTATTTCCAAATACCCTAGCTATGTTAACAGAAATAAGTTACACACAAAATTAGGTGTGCTTAGAGAACTTCAGAAGGGATTGAAGAACAACGGTCAGAGAAATATGTACTTTCAAGAGATTAGGAGGCCACAGAAAATATACAAAACAGATTTTCAGTGAACTCCCCTTTCTGCACCCTCAAAGTGAGTGATTATTTCACTCACATATTCATAGAAATCTTGAACTATCATTTCTCAAGCACTGTAAAAACCACCACTGCCAGAGGAGGTTAACTGCTTCTTTTCTTCAATCTTTCAGATCTTGCCTGAGTGCTTCTCAGTGGTATAATCTAACCTGGAATCCTGCTGATAAGAGATTCTGGGAGTGCATTTCCAAGGTTTCTCCCATGAAATTTAGGGAACAATGAAGTGGATTTGATAATTCACAATATGGCAAAAATATAAATTATGGCTATATTATATGTCAAAGATTTATATATTTGAGAGATATTACAGGCAAAATTTATTTATTCTACCCATCAGTAAAGAATTCCTTAATCCACAAATACTTATCAAGAAACTACTAGGTATTAATCTTAGAAAAACTGTCTAAAGAATAGGCAGTTTAAATAACTTAAAATTGTATGCAAAACAATTTAAAATTTAAATAATTTATTATCATATTTTAAAAATTTTAATTAAATAATTTCAAATTCTATGCAAAAATAAGGTTGGTTAGAAAACCAAGATGTTTGTATCTATTTTATAAAAGGGGAAAAATAAAAACAAGATATTCAAGTAATAACAAAAAAAACTATACCATGTTATACATTTTAAATTGGCAATGGTGTTTAGGGTTTTTCATTATTTTCCTGCAATGATATATTTCTAGGATAATTCTTGTTATGCTTCTTAATTCTAAAATAATTGTATCATGATTTAGTGAAATTAAAGTCATGTTTACTTAACACATTTTCTGTTACTATAGTCTAAAATTATCCTTTTAATGCAGCATTTTATGTCATTGACATAAATTATAAAAATTAATTTGTGCTGCCATTGTTCAACATTTAGTTTCTGTTGACACAGAATAAAAAATTTCAGGCATATAAGTGTTTTATTGCTTATATAGCTAGGCTGGGAGAAGTTCCTAGGAACAGAAAACAACTACTTTAATGACTCTTGAAATATTTGCCATTATTTTAATTTACATTTACTCTATTACTAGGATGTTTCATTGGACATTTACATTATGTAATAAAATTTTATCTTTTTAATATGAGAATTATATTCTGCCTTTTATTATACACACTAGAGGCTTGGTGCACAAAATTGGAGCATGGGGGGGGTATCCCTCAGCCCAGCCTTCACCCTCTTCAATCTGGGACCCCTTGGGGGATGTCTGACTGCTGGTTTAGGCTCCCCGCAGGGATTGGGCCTAAACTGGTAGTCGGACATCCCTCTCACAATCCAGGACTGCTGGCTCCCACTGCTCCTCTGTTTGCCTGCCTGATTGCCCCTAACTGCTTCTGCCTGCCAGCCTGATCACCCCCTAACCGCTCCCCTGGTGACCTGATTAACACCTAACTGCTCCCCTGCCAGTCCCATCACCCTCAACTGCCTTCTCCTGCCAGCCTGATTCCCTCCTCTGTCAGCTTGATCTCACCCCCAACTGCCCTCCCCTGCTGGCCTGATCTCACCCCCAATGGCCCTCCCTGCCAGACTGATATTGCCCCCAATTGCCCTTCTCTGCCGCCCTGATCTCACCCCCAACTGCCCTTTCCTGCTGGCCTGATCGCCCCTAACTGCCCTCCCCTGGAGGCCTGATCTTGCCCCCAACTGCCTTCCTCTGCTGGCCAATTTGGTTCTGATTGGTCAGTTTCTATGCCAGTCAGTGTAAAAGCTCTGCCTCGTAGGCAGCCATTGGCTCCTCACACTTGACCAGATTTGGTTCTGATTGGTCAGTTTCTATGCCAGTCAGCGTCAAAAGCTCTGCCTCCTAGATAGCCATTGGCTTCTCACAGTTGACCCAGATTTGGTTCTGATTGGTCAGTTTCTATGCCAGTCAGTGCCTCTGAACCTTTCAATGGGGCCTGATCAGAAAGGCGGGGCTGATCAGCAGCCCTAGTGGAGGCCTGGATAGAAATAGAGGTGCGGCTGCTGACCAGGCCCAGAGCTAAAGGGAGAGGCAAGTGCTAATCAACAGCTGCCACAGAGGCTATGAATCAGACCCTGATTCTCTCTTTAGGCCTCTCTCTGGGCCTGATTTTCAGCCTCCTTAGCAGGCAGTGCTGGGTCACCATGGCTGCAGCCATAGCAGTCAGCACTGGGTCGCAATGGCAACCCAGCACTGACTGCAGGACTGATTTCCAGTTGATGGAGCCTCCTGGTCATTGCGGATGTGACAGACCCAGGGTTTTTATATATATATTAGGATAATATCTATAATTCATACATATGTTTATACATATATATAATACTCTCCTTCCATACGTCTTCATATATATTTTATGGCTCCTGTCACATCTCAAGGCTCTTGTGGTTAGGATTTTTGCCTTGCTATTTTTTTTATCACATGTAGTAACTAAAACACAAATGTTCAGAAAATATATATTAAATACTTTTAAATTGTATAATCATCTATAATAATAAAAAGCATAATATGCTAATTAGACTGAACAGCCTAATGGCCTTCTGGACATCATTCTGGATGTCCTTCTGGATGAAGCTGTGATGGTTAGGGGTGATAAGGCAGGGAGGCGAGCAGTAAGATGCAATCAGGCAGGCAGGCAGAGGGGGTAGGGGCAATGAGGAAGATAGGCAAGTGGTTAGTGGTGATCAGGCAGGCAGGCAAGGTGGTTAGGGGTGATCAGGCAGGCTGGCGAACAGTTAGGAGCCAGCGGTCCTGGATTGCGAGAGGGATGTCTGACTGCAAGATTGGGTCCAACCTGGCAGTTGGACACCCCCTGAGGGGCCCCAGAATGCAAGAGGGTGCAGGCCAGGCTGAGGGCCCCTCCCTTGTGCAAAAATTTTGTGCACTGGGCCTCAAGTAAAATATAAAAAGCTGAAAAACAAATTCAGATTATTAGGATTAAAAAACATGTTGAGAAACTTTTCTCAATCATTATGTATTTTCACATTATTCATTTTATATGTTCTTGCAGGTACTTAATATTTATTAGTTAATATATTTATTCCCATATAATTGCATTAGGAATCAAAAAATAACTATGAACCTTATCTGTAGACTCAAATCTAATGCGAATAAATATCTTGGAAAGTTAAAAACGTTTTAGAAAGATTGGATTTGGATGTGATAAATTGAACTCCAGAAAGCTTGTTCTTAGCTCCTTCATAATCAGATTGAAGTGCTTTTAGGAAAATGCTAATGTGTCATGTTCCTAACCTTTAAGAGACTTGTTTAGGCTTATGACATCAAAACAAAGGAATATTTTGTTTTGAGGTATCTATGAGTATCAATGACTCTGCCATTCATATATGAAAGCTGATAATACAAAATATGACTACTTTCACCTTGAAAGTTGATCTACATATCTCTAATCACTTCTGCTATAGGAAGTCACTACATTTAAAATCTACATTTCTAATAACCTATAAATATTACACTTTTAAGACAAAAAGCAAAGAAACTCTCTAACTATAAAAATTGTAATCTTTTTCCTTTTGAGTTATTATCCACTCGAGGCCCGATGCACAAAATTTGTGCAAGAATAGGCCTTCCTTCCCCCAGTGCCGGCATCAACTTCCCTCTGGCATCTGGGACATGGGCTTCCCTTGCAGTCCCAGCTTCATCCAGAAGGTCATCTGGAATGACAGCGGGTCTAATTAGCATATTATGCTTTTATTATTATAGATGACTGCTTTCAGTTACTTTTCAGAGATAACTTAAAACATGCACACTAATCACTTATACAACCTGATAACCCTACCAGGCCTATATTATTTTGTTATTATTTTTCAATCTTTATTATTGAGAGTATTATGGATGTCCCCCTTTTTCCTCCTTATTATCCCACACATACTGGGTTCCTGCCCCACCCTAGGCCTTCACTACCCTATTACTTGGGTCCATAGGTAATGCATATAAGCATATGTACTTTGCTTAATCTCTTCCCACCCCCTTCCCTCTGAGATTCATCAGTCTATTCCATATTATCATGCCTATGGTTTCTTTTATTCATCAGTTTATTTTGTTTATTTTTAGATACAACTGTTATTTATTTTTAGATATAATTATTGATAGATATGTATTTATTGCCATTTTATTTTTTAGTATTTTTTATTCTTCTTAAAGAATACTCAAACATTTCATATAATACTGGTTTGGTGGTGATGAACTCCTTTAGCATTTTCTTGTCTGTGAAGCTCTCTATCTGACCTTCAATTCTAAATGATTGCTTTGCTGGGTAGAGTAATCTTGGTTGTAGGTCCTTGCAATTCATCACTTTGAATATTTCTTGCCATTCCCTCTGGCCTATAAAGTTTTTGTTGAGAAAGCAGCTGATAATCAGTTGTATGGGCACTCCCTTGTAGGTAACAAACTGCTTTTCTCTTGCTGCTTTTAAGATTCTCTCTTTGCCTTTAGCCCTTGGCATTTTAATTATGATGTGTCTTAATGTGGGCCTCTTTTGGTTCATCTTGTTTGGGAAACTCTGTGCTTCCAATACTTGTAAGTATTTCTTTCACCAGACACGGAAAGTTTTCTGTAATTATTTCTTAATATAGGTTTTCAAAACCTTGCTCTCTCTATTCTCTTTCTGGTACCCTTGACGGTGCAAATGCTTTTATGTTTGAAATTGCCCCAAAGGTTCCTTAACCTATCTTCATATTTTTGGATTCTTTTTCTTTTTGCTCTTCTGATTGGGTGTTTTTTGCTTCCTGATTTGATTTTCAGCATCCTCTACTTTATTGTTGATTCCCTGCAAATTATTCTTCATTTTAGTTAGTGTATGCATAATTTCTGACTGGTTCTTTTTCCTGTTCATCTAAGATCCTTGAAAGTATTACTAAGTCCTGTAAAACTCTCATTAAGTTCCTTATGCATTCTTATAACCATTGTCTTGAACTCTATATCTAGTAGTTTGTTTGCTTCCATTTAATTTAGTTCTTTTTTTGGAGATGGCTTCTGTTCTTTCATTTGTGACATGGTTCTTTGTCTCCACAGTTTGGCTGCTTCCATGTGTTTGTTTCTATATATGAGGTCTGCTATGTCTCTTGAAATTAGTAGAGTAGCCTTGTGTAGTAGGTGTCCTGTAGAGCCCAGTGGCTCAGCCTCCCCAGCCACCTGAGCTGGGCACTCTAGGTGCACCTCTGTGTGGGCTGTGTGCACAGTCTTGTTGTAGTTGAGCCTTGATTGCTCTTGGCGTCACTGGGAAGAATTGACCCCAAGGCCAATTGGCTGTGAGGACCAGCTGCAACTACAGTGCTGTGCAGGAGACACCCCTATGGGACAGGACTTGCTTCAGTGGGGCTTTGGTGCTCATTGGGTCTGCCCCTTAAGTGTGTCACTTGTGGATGTGTAGACTTGTAATCTGGTATGGTCTGGAGCTATACACTGGTCATACTGGCTTTTCCCTGCCTGGGTCCACCAGTCATGAGCTACAGAGTGATCTGTAGATGGCTGGTACTTGTGTTGGGCTTGGAAGTGCCCAGGAGCAGCCAAACTGTGCTCTGCTAGTATCAGGTCTGGGGCCACTTATTGAGACGAATGGGCACATTGATCCTACTATTATTTACTAAAATAATTTAATAGTAAACAGTCTTTTAGTTCATTTATAACCAAAATCCTGTATTCATTTAGTTAAATTTCAAGTCTTCTTACAGAGAAAGAGAAATTTAAACTTTAAGGTCATCACTTTCTATGGCTACCTGGTCTTGAATCATATCAATATCTCAGAGCCACATAGCAAAGGAGACTGTTCTGTTCCTTTTGAAAATCTCAAGAACATGGACACTTCTGGGGTAATAATTGAAACTTAAGCAAGGGGTTGTAGAAACATTTTTAAAATGCCCTGATTAAGTCCAGAAATTGGAGCGGGTATAATAGAGAACCCAGAGTCCAGTAGGTAATTTCCAAGACTGAAGAAACAAAAGGAACAGAGTAGAAGACTGTAAAATAGTTAGATACAAAAATACCATAGAAAAAGTGAAATACATATGGATGGCAGCTTATTTCAGGAACAAAGTCTGTGTTTATACTCAGTTTACTATAGCTTCATTCTTTGTAATAGCTTGACTACCACTACTAATCCATATAATGTTCCAAAGGGACAAAGTACTTTTTTTCCCCAAATATATAAAAAGAGAAATAATATTTAAGTATTGTTCTTATATAAAATTTTGAAATAGAACAGATGTTTGTTTATGTAAATTCCACCAGAAGATACTCACAAAAAGAGTAATATATTTATCCCCATGCCTATTCTCTGGAATACAGTATTTGAGTTTAATTTATTAATCACCAGTTTCAGCTGATTATCAAAAAATAACAGCTTAATTTTCTGAAATTCTCTACTGTGAATTTCTTCTTGAGGCACAGTATTATATTCTATTGACTTTCCTGGAAAAGTTTAAGTTAAAAAATAAAGCGTGTTTGGCAACCAATTTATGTAAATTGGAACAATTATGAGAGAATAAGGAATGCAGGAAGAAAGTGAAGGATATAAGATATATAAAGAGACAAATACTTGCTATTAATTTTCAAAGATTATCATGATTTTCTTAGAGAGAAAATGAGAGCAAAAGTAAGACATGAATATTCTATGTATACCCACATATCAATACACAGCTACCTACCGAGTGGCAAAGATTAAAGAGAATTTTTTAAAAATGTTTTCATATAGCCGAAACCGGTTTGGCTCAGTGGATAGAGCGTCAGCCTGCAGACTGAAAGGTCCCAGGTTCGATTCCGGTCAAGGGCATGTACCTTGGTTGCGGGCACATCCCCAGTAGGAGATGTGCAGGAGGCGGCTGATCGATGTTTCTCTCTCATCGATGTTTCTAACTCTCTATCTCTCTCCCTTCCTCTCTGTAAAAAATCAATAAAATATATTTTAAAAAAATAAATAAAAATGTTTTCATATATTTTAGAATGTATTTCTACTTTTTGATATTTTCCTTGACAGAATCAATATCGGAACAGTTTTAATAGCATTCTATGGTCAGATTATCATTTATTATTATTCCATACTGTAAATAGAGCAAAAAGCTGTCTAACACTTTTCAGGTTATATGTGTCATTAAAAAAGCAAATCCAATCTCTAAAGAAACTTATTAGATCAGCCTAAGCATTAAATCCTTATTGAGTTGAAGCTGATGCTGTTCTGTTTAGTGGATCCTGAATTTAACAGATTCTTGAGAAGTTATATTTACTGAAGTCTGAAAAGCAAATCAAGCCAAGACCTTTTTGTATAGATAATTGAGAATTAGCTGAGTCCTGAAATCTCAGGCAAATCTAATATTGAGAAAGTTTAGATGGATTTGTAATCTAATTTAAAAATAATTTAAATCGTTTTTCAAAAGGGAAACATTATTTTTATTATTAGAAGATTTTCCAGAAACTATGTGCTGGGAGCTAATTTTCCAGAGCCCTTTACACATCTTCCAAACAGAGGCATTTAAAGCCTTTTGTTTTGCATTATCTTTTCACACACGTTTGTATAGCAAACAACATTGGAAGATAGAAGTAGTGCCTCTTCTGGGGCAAAGTTCAGAATTACTTTCTGTTCCAAATAATAAAGACAATGTCATTGGAGGCAAAGGTCAAGTAGATTTGCTAGCAACTCCCTTGAAAATATTGGGATTTTCCAAACTCAGGGTTCCTCCGCTCTAATGCAGACCTACCTTATGTGTAGCATCCACCTGGGCCTGTCTCTGCAACACCTTCATGGGATTTGGGAGGCAAGGAGAACAAACATGCACATAGTGCTCAAACTGCTTGCTGTGCTCTGAGTAATACAGACCTTTATTTCTGACCCAGGACTCCTGTGACAACTGCCAATATCCATGAGATCATGGGCATGCAAGCAAGGTAAAATTCCAGACCCTTCCATTTATTGGCAATGGACAAAATTTGACTCTGAGATGCTGGAGATGGATTTCTGACTTTAAAAGATTATATTTTGAGGCTTGCACCTATCTGATGCTTTACCTGATGTATAGGAGGTGCCCAATAAGTAAATAAAGAAATTCACCTAATCTGTCTTCCTTTTTTAAGTTCTCACAGTGTTTCTGTAAACATGGTGCTTCTATAACACATATGCCTTTATGGACATGCATGTTTCTGTAAAAAGGTATCCATGTGCATTTTTGTGAGATTTTAGGGATCATTTTAATATATGTTAAATTTCTGTTCATATTATAGAAAATTTGTGATTAGCACAGATATTTCCATTTATTCAAAGCAACTTGAGACTAGTCCTGCACCATATATGTCTATAGATAATCATTTTTGTTATTTTTTCATAGGAACAAATATCACTTTTGAAAATCCTACAAAGGCTGATGTGATCTATTAGTCGGGGCTGCTCTGTTGCAAAGCTTGCCAACCTGACCCTAACTTCTACTCCTGAAGAATATTAGAAATAATCCTTTTGTGGTAACATGTTCACATCTATTTTAGAAGTACTTTAGTCTTAGAAAGCATTTTAGAGTCCTATCAGGATAGGTTCAAACAATCTTTAAATCTAGTTATGGGAGCGCTCTGTGGATTTACAGAACTGCATATTTTCCTCATAGTCACCTTCTTTTTCATGATAAAATAATTATAAAGAGAAAACCCTAAGTTTTATTTATATAACAAAAGAAAAGATATATTCCAATTATTTAACTTTTAATTATTTTTATTGAGATACTAGAGGCCTGATACAAGAAATTCGTGTAAGGGGCTTGGCCCTCGTAGCCCCAGCTTCGTCTGGAAGGACATCTGGTAGGTCATTTGGCTGTTCAGTCTAATTAGCATATTACCTGTTTATTATATAGGATAATAAACATTATATATTAGTTTAAAGTGTACAGCATACTGATTTGATATGTGTATATATTCTGAAATGTACAGAATGTTTACTATTGTTAGTAAGACACCATTATACATTTGAAAGTTGCTAAGAAAGAAACTTTTAATTATTGATTGATATTATCCTTTTGTTAAAGCTGGATAAGTTCTGATTTATATTAAAATATTCTAAGAGAGACTAAAACATGAATTAATGAGGCAAATAAAATGTTTATAAGGTATTTTATTTTAAAAACCAATTTGTCTACTGATACTTAAAAATTTTAAAAATTCAAATAGTAATAACAATAAACATCAGGATCTTATTTTCAACTTTTCACTATTAACAGTTTCTTACTTGTCTTACACTCCAAAAAGAAATGAAGCATGTACATATGCCTTTACTATAATAACTGCTTTAGCCTAGAATGGAAACACTCTTAAAGAGAGTACGCATGCCTAGCTTACCAAATGACCCTCAAAATGGACTACTCTGACCCTGAGAAGGTTATAAAATTTTATGTGGATATTAAAAATAGAAATAAATAATGCTAACTATTCCACATCTTGTTTCTTCCTTCTTTACCTCCCACAAAATAATACACCTTAGATGTATTTCTTGACTGCATAATAATTTTATATAAATGTATTATAACCTATCTAACCAGCCTGATTATGTTGTCAATTTCAGTTTTATTTTCAGTCCATTGCTTTTTAAAAATAAAGCCAAGATGATTTCTTTACATGAGTTGTTATGAATGTATATTTACATGTCTATTCTCCTGTGTGTCTCTCTCATGTGCACGCACTTGGGTAAACATTAAATTATATTTCCATTTATGGCATTATTCCAATTTTTGGTAAAGCATAGGATCTCCAATTTTGAGATGTGGTGCATTAGAATATGTTACAAAAGCAGTATTTTACATTACATCTATAATAATAAAAGCACAATAAGCTTATTAGACTGAACAGCCACACGACCTTCCAGACGTCCTTCTGGATGACCTTCCGAACAATGCCGGGGATGCGAGGGCTGAGGCAAGCTGCCACGGCTTCAAGGGTCAAGCCCCTTGCACGAATTTCGTGCATCGGGCCTCTAGTATCTACATAAAAGTATTTGACAAACATGAAGTAACCTATCTCACTTAACAATCAATTACTGTGCACTTGGTTTTTGTTTTGTGTACTCTGCATTGAAGTTTGCCCTATTTTAAATTTACTTCCTTAAATCACAATCTGCTCTTAATAGTGTCATTCATATTACTAGTAAAACTCCTTACTCTGCTTTTTCTTTTAATTAAAAAAGCAAAATTTTGGTGTTGTGGTTCTCTGGAAATGTTCTCTTTTTTTTTTTAAATATATTTTATTGATTTTCTACAGAAAGGAAGGGAGAGAGATAGAGAGTTAGAAACATCGATGAGAGAGAAACATCGATCAGCTGCCTCCTGCACATCTCCCACCGGGGATGTG
>NW_006284941.1:126513-128163 GCF_000327345.1 Myotis davidii
GGAGAGAGATAGAGAGTTAGAAACATCGATGAGAGAGAAACATCGATCAGCTGCCTCCTGCACATCTCCCACCGGGGATGTGCCCGCAACCCAGGTACATGCCCTTGACCGGAATCGAACCTGGGACCTTTCAGTCCGCAGGCCGACGCTCTATCCACTGAGCCAAACCGGTTTCGGCGAAATGTTCTTAATTAAAGGACAATATAGTACAAAAAGTAAACAAAATGAGCTCTGTGGTACAGTAAGCAATCAAGTACATTTTATGGTATGTGTTGACAACTATAGATACTTTAAAAATAAAAGGTAAAGATTTAAAGACATCTCAGTTAAATTTTTATACTTTGCTTCAAACATAAAAACCATCCCCTTTTCATATATATGATCGCAGCTCAACTATTGAGCCATAATGTGGGCTCATATATTTGTTTAAAAAATAATATATGCTATTGCATATTTAACTCTGTTTATACAAATAATTATATATAATTTAATTCTAGTGTAAATAAAGTAAAAAGAAATATATTCTAAACTATATTATACAAAATATTAATGATAATTTAAATATGTTTCAGGTTTTCCATAGGATCTCACTGTTTCAAGAAATTGAATCTTGATTTGTTTTGAAAGCAAAATTAGTTTTACACATGACAGCTATTAAACACTTGACAATCAACATTGTTCCATTTAATAAGAATATTATGTTTAAAATTATGTTTTACCATACCCTTTTACAGATGGGAAAAAAAATGTCAAATTCATGTATATCCAGTGTAACACAGCTAAAGGTGTTAAAGATGATATTCTAATGTGTGTGTGTTTTCTTAATTTGAAAGTATATACTATGAACAAAATACACTAACAATATAAGCTTTTGTTTTTTGTGTGTGTGTGTGCGTGTGTATGTGATTAATCTTATATTTCACTTTTTGGTCTTTATCCAATAAGGAACTTTATGATGCAAATATATCATTAATATCTTAATATTTTGTGGGTCAGTACTAGTTCTTATTACCATTTTCTAGTCTTGATTTAAATGTTAGTGTTCTTATTTTATTACTATTCAGGGTAGTGTTAAACTTGAGATCTTTATTTTAGTATTTTTAAATCAAAGCAAATTTCATCTCTATTTGGTAATACACTGAATTCCAGAAAGCATGATTGCAATTTTCAGATAAGCAGAGAGTGAAAAAAAATATTCAGAGAAGAAAAAGTAGTCAATCTCCTATTCTGGTTACTGAGTATTTGAGGAATCTACACTTATGAATACTTAGAATTAGTTCAGTTGTGAATATATTTCAAAATACATAAATAAAGAACTAATAACTAGATAATCTAACTGTTATAAATAAAATGAATTGTACAATTTTTATTTTATAAGGAGGATTATAAGATCATCTCAATATATAGCAAATAAGAAGATAAGGTACATACAACAGAAATAATTGCTAATATCTAATTTTATCATGTCATTAGTTACAGGATTTTCCTGAAGACCCTCTGCTTTTGTAATAATGGAGATATGATTTGCCTTTATTCTAACTTCTACAAACAATTTAACTTTTAAAATGATGTACTTTTATTGGCTTGAGAAGAAATATATATTTATATCATCTATGGATAGTTATGGTGGATTAGAAAATAAAAGTAAAT
>NW_006284941.1:128315-130914 GCF_000327345.1 Myotis davidii
CAGGTCATGTTAGTGGATTTAATCATATAGAGCAGCGATTTTCAATTGCTGTGCCATGACATGGCACATCAGTGGGCCATAAGACTTTTTAAAACATGCAATAATACCTGACTATTTAGTCAGGAGCACTGACCTCTTTTCCCTTAGATTGTCAAATTAAAAAAAAATGATAACAGTCTATCCAGCAATAAGCATCCAGTGTGAATGTCCTGTCTTGTACCATAAACATATAGGTGATATAATAGAGTAGCATCTACTTGGTCACTTTGCATAATAAAATTGTGCTTTATTGGTTAATTCTTCATACCAGAAATCCTTATATGCAAGTATAGGCACATTATTTTTTTAAGTCATTTTGGAGCATAATTTTTTTGTAAATCAATCAAAATTATATTTTTGTCAGGTTGGCACAAAATATGTTTTAGTGTTCCACCGAATTTTAGTAATTAGTTTATGTGTTCCATGAGATAGAAAAGATTAAAAATTACTGATATGGAGAGAGAGCATAGGATCAGAATGGAGAATTTGAGACATCTGCCTATTCACACCTTTAGGGAACAATAGGTAGTTAAAAAGTGTTTTTTCTAACTTTTATTTTGTCACTAAATTTTTTTCTGGACAGAGTCAATAACAAAGATCAATCTTTCTTTTTGGAGCATGACTTTGGCACACTAAAAAAAACAACTATATTACCTACATGCCAAGAACCTTAGAAAAACATACAAGTTACAGGACACATCAAACCTATGGAGAAAATATTCCTTTATTTGAACTTTACCACATTTAAAAAAAAGAGCAGAGCTGGAAAACAATGAAAAGCTATGATAGTAGAAGGGCATGAAAAATTCCTTACTCAGAACAGCAAATGATGGAAAGGATGCACAATTACGTATCTGTATTTCCTAAATTCAATCAAGATCTTCTCAACAGTACTTTTTTATATTATTAATGCTATTAATGATAACATTAATAAAATTTTTTAACCGTTCTTGAGTAAAATTATAACTAAGTTCCAGATATTTTTCTAAATATTTACATGCAACATGTCATTTGATACATAGAGAAATCAAATGAGATATGTAATATATATTGTATCTTTTAGTGATGGGGAAACTAGGATTCAGAAAATATGATGTGCCAAAAAATCATAAAAGTCTTAAGAGATTACACTTCTATTTGAGTTGAACAGTCTGAGTTCAGATCAATAATGTGGTTCTCAAGTACCTCTAGATGCTAGACAGCACCAAAACTGCATAAATTAATATGATCTAGAGAATAGGAAGATCAAAAATGTCTTGAAGCATACAGAAAAAAGCTATGTGAGAAAATAAAAGGTAGCAGCAAAGAGTACAAAGAAGAAAACAAGAATGGAGGAGGCAAAAAGAGGGGGGAGTTCTAGGAAGAGGAAGAGGAAAGAGAAAAAGAGAAAGGAGGAGGTGAAGGAGAAAGGGAAGGAGAAAAGAAAGGGTAGAAAGGTAAAATAAAAGACGCAGTAGCTTTAAATAGACTATTAGAAAACCATACATCAGTAGGTCCATCAATGTAATAAGAACAGATTAAGTTATTTATTTTAAGTGATGCTCATTTAAAAATAAATTAAAGACCACACAATAAAGGAAGGATAAAATATGTAAGGCAACAGATAAAAAAAAGAAAAGAAAGCAGTGATAGTTACACTGTTATCATATAAAAAGAATTGATGATCAAAAGTATTAAATGGGAAAAATTTATTTTATATAGGTAAAAATGTATCCACAAAGAAAAGAGATCATTCATGACCTTTTATGTACAAAACTAGAAGCCCAGTGCACGAATTTGTGCATGAGTGGGATCCCTAGACCTGGCCAGTGATCCAGGTCAGCCGGAGGGAGGAACCATGGGAGGTTGGCCACCAGCCCAATCGGGGAAGGCTGGCCTGGGGGGGGGCTATTGCAGGGGATTGGGTGGCAGCTATGAGGAAGGACTGTGGCTGGTGGTGGGGAGGGACCTGAGGAGGTTGGCCAGCAACAGGATGTTGGCTGTGAGAGCACACTGACTACCAGAGGGCAGTTCCTGCATTGAGCATCTTCACCTTGGTGGTCAGTGTGTGTCATAGAGACTGGTCAACGTGTTGTTCTGGTAGTTCCAGATTTTATATCTATACCAGAGGCCCGGTGCACAAAAATTTGTGCACTCGGGGGGAAGAAGGGGTCCCTCAGCCTGGCCTGTGCCCTCTCACAGTCTGGGACCCCTCGGGAGATAACGATCTGCTGGCTTAGGCCTGCTCCTGGGTGGCAGAGGGCAGGCCCAATCCCTAGGTGCAGCCCCTGGTCAGGCTCAGAGCAGGGCTGATTGGGGAGTTGGGGCGCTGCCCCCTGTCATGAACAGAGCAGGGCCAATCAGGGGGTTGGGGCACCGCCACTCTCACACTCAGGGCAGGGCCGATGAGGAGGTTATGGCTCTACCCTGTCACACACAGAGCAGGGCCCATGTGGGGTGTGGGGGGGCGCCACAACCTGTCACACACAGAGCCGCAGGGTGATCAGAGGTTGGGGAGCTCCCCCGTATCAGGCACAGAGCAGGGCTAATCAGGAGGTTGGGGTCCCTTCCCCTGCCACGA
>NW_006284941.1:131185-135878 GCF_000327345.1 Myotis davidii
CAAACTGCAGGCTCAGAGGTTGGTTTCCTCTGCCACTGAAGCAAGCAAGCCTCATGTTAGTTTCAAGCTGCCTGGCTGCCGGCTGCCATCTTGGCTGGAAGCTAATTTGCATATCTTGCTGATTAGCCAAGGGGAAGGGTAGCGGTCGTACGCCAATTACCATGTTTCTCTTTTATTAGATAAGGACTAGGGGCCCAGTGCACATGTTAATCTATTTAAACTAACTATAAGCTCATTTGATATCTGCTAGATCAATATTTTTGAAACTGTGAGCCACAGTCTGATGGTAGCAACTTAGTGCCTTTAGACTAGCATTCATTTTAATAAAGCATGGCAGGGTAGAATAGACAGGACAGATCAATTTACTTCTACATGCATTAAAAGTAGTAGGCATACATGTTGTCTAACAAATGTGTGTATTTATGAGTGCAATGTTGCAATATAAAATGTCTTACTGTTGCCCTAACTGGTTTGGCTCAGTGAATAGAGTGTCGGCCTGCGGACTGAAGGGTCCCGGGTTCGATTCCGGTCAAGGGCATGTGCCTTGGTTGCAGGCGCATCCCCAGTGGAGAGTGTGCAGGAGACAGCTGATCGATGTTTCTCTCTCATAAATGTTTCTAACTCTCTATCCCTCTCCCTTCCACTCTGTAAAAAATCAATAAAATATATATTTTTTAAAATGTCTTACTGTTGGTTGCAATTTAAAAAATTAAGGCAATGATTAAGTTTTCATATGGTTAAATAGAGACCTCTTAACGTCAGGAGTTATACAACATAATATTAAGTTTTAATAAAAAATTTTCCACCCTAGCCGGTTTGGCTCAGTGGATGGATTGTAGGCCTGCAGACTGAACAGTCCCAGGTTCGATTCCGGTCAAGGGCATGTACCTTGGTTGCGGGCACATCCCCAGTGAGAGGTGTGCAGGAGGCAGCTGATTGATGTTTCTCTCTCATTGATGTTTCTAACTCTCTGTCCCTTTCCCTTCCTCTCTGTAAAAAATCAATAAAATATATTTTAAAAAATAAAAAAATTTTCCAAGCATAACAAAATTTAAGTTAAAAATTTACTAAAAGTTGTATTTTATAGATAGATTTATTAATATTTTCTCATATTATGTAGAAATTATATGCCTATTATCATGTTAATAAGTAGAATTAGAAAATATAATCATGAGTCATATTGAGCATCTTATATTCAATAAATACTTGTATTTCTTTTACTGTAGGCTTTGTTTATAATATTTAAATATTTTTTATTAGGCAGTTAATATTATTCTTAGTAATCTGTAAAATTAGGATATTTGCCTATCATTTATTTTACAAGCATTTCCTCAATTTGTCTATGGTGTTTTCATTTTGTATACTCAGATATTTTCAAAGTATATTTATCTGTTTCGCATACTCACACCTAAAAACCTACTTTTTTGCCCACAACTGTATATTTTTACCTTTCCATCTTATCTATAATACTCTTCCACTTCTATTCTGTACCTAAATTGTGTTTCTCTTAACATACAATTATCATACCCACATAAACCCTATTAAATAATGATAGATTTATAAAATATTTTTAAAACTTATCAGGCTAGTCACCATACACTACTATTTTTCAATGTATTTCTGGTTATTTCTGCTTACCTAATTGTTTTTTATTTTCTAACAATGAAAAATACATTTTTAAGTTTAACACACAAAGTAGACAAACAAAACTGCACAGCTTGATGAATGATTACGATAAAAAAGACAAATGATGCCACAATAAAGCTGAAATATATAAAGACTCAAGCAATTAAGCCAACATCAAGATATTAAACATTATCAGCAAACCTTATCATTATCAGCTCACACGGGAAACATTGTAATGTTTATGATGATAGGTTAGCTTGCCTGCACATGAAACTTACAAAAATGGAATAACACAGTTTGAGTGGGTTCTCTTCTGCTCCACATGACCTCTGTGGAGTCCACATTAACTATTGTATCCTGCATGATTTTGCTCATTTTCATGCTTTATGATATTGCATTAAATGACTGTACCAAATGTGGATTAGCATATGGATTGTTTCAGTTTATGAATTTTGTGAATAATATTGCTTTGGACATTCTTATATATTATTTTATACTTTTATTCAGATACTCTGTTTTTCCTTGTGTTGCTTTGGTAATTTGCATTTTAAAGAATTTATCCCTTTTGATTTAAATATTCAATGACATTGTAATTTATACAGCATTTTAATTTTCAAATCCCAATGTTCACTGCTTAGACCTCTTCTGTTCTCTGTCTTCAGTAATTCTCTTGGTGAAATAATTTTGTTTCTTCTTATATGCTAATGACTCCTCAAATTCCTTTTCTAGCCTGAACCCTTCTTTGCAGTTCATCCACAGATGACCATCTGCTTATTATGAATATCTACTTGAATGAATAATAAGCATCTCAGACATAACAGCCCTGAATCCAAACTCTGATATCTCCCTACAAACCTTTTTCTACCTGAGACTTCACCTCAGCAAATGGCAACATCCGTGCAGTTGTTCAAAACCCTTGAGATCATCTTTTTAAAAGTTTCTTATACGTTTCAGCAATATCTCAGCAATTTCTGTTGACTTTTTTTTTTTCAGACACCATTCAACACTTTTTCCTCCATTGCAGCCACTTTGATCCAAGTCAATGTCCAACTTTTTGCTGTACTTTACTGTGATAGTCTCTCCTCCTTCTCCTCCTTCTATTCCCTCCCCTTCTCTTCTTTTCCATGTACTTCTTTACCTTATTCTACTCTCCCTCTTCTCTTTCTCTACCTTCTTCCCTTTCTCATTGTTGTATTTTATTTTTCCCTAGCTCTATTCATAAAAGGCTGGTAGATTAATTGGCAAAACTCAGATTATATATTTCAGGCTTTTATTCAAAACCCTTCAAAATATTTTCATCCTAATTATTTTAAAAGCCAAAGCCTTGAAGTGGTCAACATAGAGCTGTATGATTTCCACCCTTCCTTTGCTACATTGCCCTCATCTTTTCTAACAGTTCTGACCTTACTATTTCTCAAAAGATAGGGCATGACCCTATGTGGGAATCTTTACACTTGTTTTCCTTTTGCTCATTTTTTTTTTCCTTTGCATATCCGTATGGTTCAAATATTTCTCAATGAGTTTTTCTATCATTTAAAAACCACAGTCCTACCCTAGCCACTCCATATTTCCTTCTCTGATTTATTTTTGTCATTATCTATAATATATATTTAATACTCAAGAAATCAAAAGGGAAAGAAATCCAGAGGCCAGCCAGGGCGTGGGATGCTGGCATTGTTGTAGGTTGGGCTGCAGGCCCCTCCAATCCCCTGTGTACAGATTTTGTGCACTGGGCCTCTAGTAGACTATAAAGAAGGCTTTTAGTTTTGTTTTCAGGACACAGAGTGGCACCTATCACAGAGTAGGCAATAAATATGTAGTGAATGAATGTTTTTAATTAATAAAATACTTCCATTATAATTATCTATGGTATACCAGTAGAACATCTATGATAAATTTTCCATATTTTAAAATTTAGAAATGTCTGTTTTACCCCAAGTTGTAAAAATGTTTTTCTGTGTAAATAAAGGTTGAGATTTACTCTCAGCACTTTGAAGATTATATTCTACTCTCTTCTGAATGTTTTCATTGTTTGAAGCTTTCTGTGAGCCTGGTTGTTTAATTGTAAGACATCTATCTTTTCTCTCTGGGTACTTTTAAGATAATCTTTATTTTATTTGATATTTTAGTAGTTCCATGTCAATGTGTTAAAGAATGAATTTTAATTTATTTTTAAATACACTGTGTTTCCAGTTTCCTTGTACTTATATCATTTTTATGACCTGAAAAATGCACAGCTATGATCACTTTAAATTTTGTATTTTTTCTCTCTGTTTTCTATTCTTTCTAGGTAGTTTGATTATATATACATTAGAATTTTTCAATCAATATTTCACATGCATTAAAATGATGTAAATATTATACATCTCTGTGTTTATGTGTTGTGTTCTATGATAGCTTACAAAATTTATAAACTCTCTTTCCAGCAGTATTTAATGTTTTTTTTATTTTCAAATTTACTTATACTATCTAATGTTTTATTAATTATTATTTTTTTAAATACACCTGATCATATTTGTCTTTTGTTGATTTCTCATTGCTCTTATTCCAAATTTCATTTTATTGAACACTTTATATATAACATTTTATATTTATTTTGATACTTTTTATATTTGAAATTCTTGTGAGTTTATAATTGCATTTGATTCTTCTGACTTTCATTTGTGGTTATTTGTTTCACTACCATTTTAAAAGATCCTTGTTTATTATTTAATATTTAGGTGATCTTAGTGTGTTGACAATGTATTGGGAAATAAACCCAATCAATTTCTTTTTTTTAATCTTTTTTTTAATATATTTTTTATTGATTAGATTGTTACATTTGTTCCTCTATTTTCCCCCCATAACTCCCCTCCACCCAGTTCCCACCCCACCCTCCACCCTCACTCTCCACCCACTGTCCTCATCCATAGATGGACGATTTTTGTCCAGTCTCTTCCCGCATCCCCCACACCCCTTCCCCGCTCAAGAACAGTCAGTCCATTCCCTTTCTATGCCCCTGATTCTATTATAATTACCAGTTCATTCTGTTCATCAGGTTATGCACTCCCTTGATTTTTAGATTGAC
>NW_006284941.1:137495-148810 GCF_000327345.1 Myotis davidii
CTCCGGACTCAAAAAGACCGCCGCGTCCTCGGGTGCCAGCCCCTTTCCGCGCGCGAGCCCTGTCCCTCTGCGCTTCTCTCCTGCAGCTTCTCTGGGTCTCAGTGTGCGTTTCCTTCCTTCTAGTTGTAGAATTTACAGTCAGCCAGGCTTCCTATGGTTCTGGATGAAGTCCATATTGTTTCTCTGAGGTATTAATCAATTGTTGTGAGCGGCATCAATTTCCCGGTGTTTATCTCTGCCGCCATCTTAGTTTCTCAAACCCAATCAATTTCAGTGCCTTTTATTCGGTGAAATTCTTTGAGGTTCTGGGTATGGTGCATCTGGCCCCTCCCACAAGCAAAAGGAGGCACCATGCCTAGTGGATCTTTGCATATTGGAGGTAACATATTTATCATTTGGGCTTATTTTTCAGGCCCATTAATTGAATGACATGAAAATCTACTAGTTTTGAGTGGGGATCTCTAATAGGTCCATCCTGCCCTGCAACTGTTTGGCACTTGTCTCATATGATCCAGGAGATCCAATGGTGATTGAAATGTCAGTGACAGATAGAAAGGCTGTTTGGTGCCTTAGGTGGTTTCCTACAGGTGAATTGCAGTACAGAACCTGAGGACTTTAGAGCATAGCCCTGTCATCCTCTGCATAACTACCCTCCCACCCCCTTTGAGAAATGACTCTTGGCCTGCTACTATCTTAGTAGAGAATACACTCTTAGTCATGGGTCGTGGTTACCATGAGACTTAATCTGCCCATCATGAACTTCGTGTTATATTACCATGAAGTTGGGCATTCACTGCAGCACTCCATCACTAAGTAGAAGTGCTTTATAAAATTAACTGGCCTGAGCAGGACCTGAAGGCACAAGTAAGTTACATAAAAAGGTTCCAAAATGCCTATGGTTCCCTTATGCTAAACTGCCCCCTCTCTCAGCCTGTACCCATGCCTCATGGAGATTTACCTATGATCAATTAATGTAGAAAGAGAAGGCTTGGGTTGGCTTACAGGTAGTTCTGCATAGTTAGTCATCATCTGAAAGTGAATAGCTCCAGCACTATAGCTCCTTCTTAGACATGTCTGAAGGACAGTGGGAAAGGGAAACCTTCCCAGTGAGCAGTTTAACTAGGTTTAAGCAGTAAACATAGTTGTTCTCTTTGCTTAGAAGGAGAAATGGCCAGACATGCAATTATATATTGATTCGTGGGTTGTGTTCAAGATTGGCTGAATGTCAGTGACTTGAAAGAGACATGGTTCAAACATGTGGATAGACCATTATTGATGGGCAAAAAAATACCATATGAATATATTTGTTTTGCATGTGAACACACATCAGAGAGTAAGCCCAGCAGAAGAGGATTTTAATGATAAAGTACATTGAATGACCCATTCTGTAGATACCAGTCATCCTCACTCTCCAGCCACCCTTGTCATTGCCCAAAGGGCTTAAGAACAAAATGGTGATGGTGACATGGATGGATGTTATGCATGGGTTAGCAACATAGACATCCACTCACCAAGAATAAATGATTTCATTATGGCTACTGCTGATTTTAAACTCTGCCACCAACAGACACCAATACTGTGTCCTCTATATGGTACCATTCCTTAGGGTTATCAGCCAGCTCACTGGCCACAGGTTGATCACATTGGACAGTTGCATTATCAGAAAAGGAAGCAGTTTGTCCTTATTGGTGTAGACACTTATTCTGAATATGTATTTGCCTTCCCAACATACAATGCTCTGGAAAAACTATCATCTGTAGACTTACATAATTCCTTATTCACTGTCATGGCATTGCTTCTGATTAAAAAACTCACTTCACAGCAAAAGAAGTGAAGAACTGATCCCATTTTCATAGAATTTACTTGTCATGTCATGTTTTCTGTCATCTGCAGCTGGCATGATAGAATGGTAAAATGGCTTTTGAAAACTCACTTATAACCTAGGGGGCAATAGCTAGCATGGTTTGAGCAAGATTTTTCAAATAATTGTACATGCTTTGGATAGAATCCAAAATATGGTGTTTTTTGTTTTGTCTTGTTTTTGTTTTTCTCACATACCAAGGATTTAAAGATCTAGGAATTGAGGATGACAAAGGGGAGTGGCACTACTCACTATTACTTGTAGTGACCCACTAGCAAAATGTTTGCTTCTTCTGTCCCCAAATTTATGCTAACTGGCCTAGAGGTCTCAGTACTAATATGGTGAATTAGAGGCCCTGTGCATGGGTAGTGTCCCTAAACCTGGCCAGCAATCAGAGCTGATCTGTGGGGTGATGGGTGAGGTGATTGGGGCCCCCTGCTCGCACCTGCCTTGGCCACCCATTTGCTGGCCCCACTCCCAACCAGGAACACCAGTCACCTCCTTCTGTGGACTAGGGGTAAATCCTGCATTGAGCCTCTGCCCCCTGGTGGTCAGTGAGTGTCATAGTGACTGGTCATTCCACCTGTCATTCTGCTGTTTGGTCAATTTGCATATTAGGCTTTTATTATATAAGACTAGAGGCCCGGTGCACAAAAAATTGTGCACTCAGGGGGTCCCTCAGCCTGGCCTGTGCTCTCTTGCAGTCTGGCTTAGGCCCGCTCCCTGGGGTATTGGGCCTAAACTGACAGTCAGACATCCCTCTGGCACTCCAGGAGCCCTTGGGGGATGTCCACTTGCCACTGGGGAGCAGGCCTAAGCTGCCATCGGACATCCTTAGTGCTGCTGAGGAGGCAGGAGAGGCTCCCACCGCCACCGCTGTACTGGCAGCTGTCAGCCTGGCTTGTGGCTGAGCAAAGCTCCCCCTTTGGGTGCGCACTGACCACCAGGGGGAAGCTCCTGCATTGAGCGTCTGCCCCCTGGTGGTCAGTATGTGTCATAGTGACCAGTCATTCCCAGTCATTCTGCTGTTAGGGTCAATTTGCATATTACCCTTTTATTATATAGGATACTTCCAGCAGAAGACACAGAAATAATTTTCTTGAACTGGAAGTTGACTGCTACCTAGTCACTTTGAACTCCTTGGGGCTCTGAATCAATTAGTAAAGAAAAGATTTAATGTGCTATCTTGGATAATTATTACTGTCGATCAAGAGGAATTTGGACTATTGCTCCACAAAATAAGTAAGGAAAGTATGTCTAGAAAACAGGATATCCCTTAGGAAGTCTTTTGATATTTCCATGTCTTGTAATTAAGGTGAATGGAAAACTACAATAAACTAATCCAGGCAAAACCAATAATGACCCAGATTTCCCAGGAATGAAGGTTTAGGTCAACCCACTGGTTAAAAAATCCCATTCAGCCTAGGTGCTTACTGAAGACAAAGGAAATACAGAATGTATAGTGAAAATGGCACTATTCCTATCAGCTATGATCATATGACAAGTTACAAAAACAAGTTACAGAAATGCATGCTAATTCTCATTAATGTTTTCTCCTTATTTTGTTGTGAATATTCATGTATGTGTGTGTGTGTGTGTGTGTATCAAATATTGTTTTTTGTTTTATTTCCTTTCTAATTTCCTTATCAGGTAACATAAGATATATCGATATCTAATCTAATAAAAGGGTAATATGCAAATTAACTGTCATTCCACAACAAAGATGGTGGCTCCCATAGCATCCTGCACCCCAGCCACAGAGGGAGGGAGGGCTGTGGACACAACGTGGGGCTCCTGGGCTGGGTGTGTGCTCTGAGCTACCGTGGTGCAGATTGGGGCATGCCCCTAGCCCAGTGGACAGAAGCCCAGTAGACAGAACATGGCTGGAGTTCCCAGTCCTTTTGGTTTCTGCAGCCCCTAGACCAGAAGTGGAAACCAAGAGTGTTGGGAGCACCAGGAATTCTGGGAATTGTAGTTCTAGTGGCAGCCCCTGGACTAGAAGTGGAAGCCTAGAGTTGGGGGGAGCACCAGAAATGCTGGGAATTATAGTTCTGCTGGCAGACGGGTTGCGTGATCTCCTATGACCTAGACCAGGGGTGGGCAAACTTTTTGACTCGAGGGCCACAATGGGTTCTTAAACTGGACCGGAGGGCCAGAACAAAACCATGGATGGAGTGTTTGTATGAACTAATATAAATTCAAAGTAAACATCATTACATAAAAGGGTACCATCTTTTTTTTCAATAGTTTTATTCATTTCAAACGGGCAGGATCTGGCCCGTGGGCAGTAGTTTGCCCTCGGCTGACCTAGACACTCAAGCAAAGTGAGCCTAGAGCAAGTTACTGTTGCAGATTGGGGATGGAGGGAAAGCAAAGGTGAGAGACATAAGTAAAGTCATTGTTGAGGAAAAATTAAAAAGAAGATATCCTGCAACTTCTAGGAAATCTCCACCAATGGAGCAAAGAAAAAAAAATGAGTTCTATTATTCTGTGAGCCCCAAACCAGACTGGGATGAGGTCTCAGACAATTTGCTCATATGATTGCAAAGACAGACAGAAACGTCACTCTTTTATGTAGCCAGGCAGATACAAGGCACAACATGTACATTTTTGTGGAAGAGGACTTAACAGCACCGTTTGCTATACAACCTTGGTAAGTCACCTTTTTGGTGGCCATCTGTGTTAGTTGACATAATAAAGAGTAAAAATTAAAACTTTTCTATCTCTATGACAAGCAGGTCCTTCAGCTTGGAGCAAGGCAACTAACTATAATAATAAAAGTGTAATACGCTAATTAGACCAGATAGCCAAACGACCTTCTGGGCATCATTCCAGAAGTCTTTCTGGACAAAGCTGTGGTGGCGGGGCTGAGGCAGAGGTGGTTAGGGACAATTAGGCAGGTAGGTGAGCAATTAGGGGTAATCAGACAGGCAGGTGAGCAGTTGGGGTGATCAGGCAGGCAGGTGAGCCGTTGGGGCAATCAGGCAGGCAGAGTGGTTAGGGGCAATCAGGAAGGCTGGTAGGCAAACATCCTGGATGATGAGAGGGTGCAAGCAGGGCTGAAGGAAAGCCCCCCCATGCACAAATTTTGTGCACCAGGCCTCTAGTTATATCATAATATTCAGTATTGTTTATTTTACATCATAATTTTATATGACATATCAAAAGGAAGGCAGAACATTATTTTATTTTTTAAAAAAATTCTTTATTGTTTAAAGTATTACATAGCTCTCCTTATTCCCCTATTGAAATCTCCCCAGCCACTCTCACCCCCAGCACATGCCCTCACCTCCCAACTGTCTGTGTCCATTGGTTATGCTCATATGCATGCATACAAGTCTCTTTGGTTGATATCTTATCTGCTGCCCCCACCCCCCTCAAATACTGCCATCTCTCTTAGGTTGGATGGTCTGTTCAATGCTTCTATGATTCTGGCTCTATTTTTGTTTATCAGTTTATGTTGTTCATTATATTTCCCAAATGAGTGAGATTATGTGATATTTATCTTTCCTCGATTGATTTATAATGCCTTCCAGGTCCATCCATGTTGTTGCAAGTATTGTGAGTTCCTTCTTTTTTTACAGCAGCATAGTATTCCATTGTGTAGATGTACCACAGTTTTTTAATCCACTCACCTGCTGATGGGCACTTAGACTGTTTACAAATCTTAGCTATGGTAAATTGTGCTGCTATGAACATAGGGGTGCATATATCCGTTATGATCGGTGTTTCTAGTTTCTTGGGATATATTCCTAGAAGTGAGACTATTGGGTCAAATGAGAGTTCCAATTTTAATATATTTTTTTAATATTTTATTGATTTTTTACAGAGAGGAAGGGAGAGGGATAGAGAGTTAGAAACATTGATGAGAGAGAAACATCAATCAAACATCTCCTGCACTACTCCTACTGGGGATGTGCCTGCAACCAAGGTACATGCCCTTGACCAGAATCAAACCTGGGACCTTTCAGTACGCAGGTCGACGCTCTATCCACTGAGCCAAACTGGTTAGGGCCCATTTTTAATTTTTTGAGGAAATTTTATACTGTTTTCCACAGTGGCTGCACCAGTCTTCATTCTCACCAGCAGTGCATGCGGGTTCCCTTTTCTCCACATCCTCTACTGAACTTGTCATTTGTTGATTTGTTGATGATAGCTATTCTTACAGGTGTGAGATAGCACCTCATTGCCGTTTTGATTTGCATCTCTCAGATGATTAGTGACTTTGAGCATGTTTTCATATGTCTTTTGGCCTTCTGTAGCTCTTCTTTTGAAAAGTGTCTATTTAGGTCCTTTGCCCATTTTTTGATTATATTGTTTATCTTCTGTTTGTTAAGTTGTATGAGTTCCCTATAAATGCTGGAGATTAAACCCTTGTCAGTGATAACAGTGGCAAACATGTTCTCCCATGCAGTTGGCTTTCTTATTGTTTTGTTGATGGCTTCTTTCGCTGTGCAGAAGCTTTTTATTTTGATGTAGTCCCATTTGTTTATTTTCTCCTTAGTTTACATTGTCCTAGGAGCTGTATCAGTAAAGATATTGCTACAAAATGTGTCTGATATTTTGCTGCCTATGGATTCTTCTAAGATTTTTATGTTTTCCCGTCTTACATTTTAAGTCCTTTCGTGCATTGGGGCAATAATCTTATATAATAAAAGGATAATATGCAAATAGAGTGAGCAATGGAACAACCAGAACAACCAGTTGCTGACATGCACTGACCACCAGGGGCCATGTATGGAACGTGGTGTACATTGCCTTCTTTGGCCTTCACTTTGAGGGCAATTTTTTTCAGATATAAGTATTGCTACCCCAGCTTTTTTCTCCTTTCCATGTGCCTGACTGCAATATATGTCTTGACTGCAATGTATGCTTTTGCCTTCTTTGTCAAATATTAATTGAACATAATGGCTTAGGTCAGGTTCAGGGTTCTCTGTTCTGTTCCATTGGTCTATATGTCTATTCTTGTGCCAGTACCAGGCAGTTTTGAGAACAGTGTCTTTGTATTATAGCTTTATATCTGGTATTGTGATCCCTCCACGTTTGTTCTTTCTTGGGATTGCTACAGCTATTTGTTGTCTTTTTTATTCCAGACGAATTAAGTTTGTTCTAAGTTTGTAGAATATGCCATTGGTAGTTTAATGGTGAATGCATTGAATCTATAGATTGCTTTGGGTAGTATGAACATTTTAATGATGTTGATTCTACCAATCCATGAACACGGTATATTCTTCCATCTGTTTATGTCTTCCTTTACCTTTTTTTCAGTGTCCTATAGTTTTCCAAGTACAGGTCTTTTACCTCCATAATTAAGTTTATTCCTAGGTATCTTAATTTTTTTGTTGCAATGGTAAGTGGGATTGTTTTTTTAGTTTCTGTTTCTGTGAGTTCATTATTGGTGTATATAAAAGCCGTAGATTTCTGGGTGTTAATTTTGTATCCTGTTACATTGCCAAATTCACTTATTAAGTCTAGTAGTTTCTTGATGGAGTCTTTAGAGTTTTCTGTGTACAATATCATGTCATCTCCTAATATTGACAATTTTACTTTTATTTCTTCTTCTTGTCTGATCACTATGTCTAGCACTTCTAGTAGCATGTTGAACAGGAGTGGTGAAAGTGGGCATCCCTGTCTTGTTCTTAGGGGAAACAGTTTTAGTTTTTGCCCATTGAGTATGATGTTGGCTGTAGGTTTGTCATATAATGCTTTTATTATGTTGAGATATGATCTCTCTAGTCCCACTTTGCTGAGAGTTTTTATTAAGAAAGGGTGTTCGATTTTGTCAAATGCCTTTTCTGCATTGATTGGTATGATTATGTTATTTTTGTCTCTCAATTTGCTTATGTGATGTATCACACTTATTGATTTGTTGATATTGTACCAGCCTTGCGTCCCTGGAATAAAGCCCACTTGGTCATGTATTAGGCTGTAATTCTCTTTTTTGTGTAGTGTCTTTATCTGGTTTTGGAATTAGGATAATGCTGGCTTCGTAAAAAGAGCTTGGAAGTGTTCCTTCTCTTGTATTTTTTGGAATAGTTTGAGGAGTATAGGTCTTATTTCTTCTTGTAATGTTTATTCACACTCCCTGGTAAAGCTGTCCAGACAGGGCTTTTGTTTGTTGGAAGTTTTTTTATTACTGCTTCAATTTTATCAGTTGTTATTAGCCTATTTTGATCTTCTGATTCTTCCTGATTCAGTTTGGAAAGATTGTATTTTTCTAGGGATTTTTCCATTTCATCCACATTGTCCAGCTTGTTGGCATATAGTTGTTCATAGCATTTGCTTACAATCCTTTGTATTTCTGTGGTGTCAGTTTTACTTTACCTCTTTCGTTTCTGATTTTATTTATTTTGGTCCTCTCTCTTTGTTTCTTGGGGCGCCTGGCTAGAGGTTCATCAATCTTGTTTATTTTTTTCAAAGAACCAGCTCTTGGTTTATTGATCTTTTGTATTTATCCTTTTCTTTTTCTTTGTTTGGTCTCTATGTCATTTATTTCTGCTCTGATTTTATTATTTCCTCCCTTTCGCTTACCCTGGGCTTATCCTTGTTGTTCTCTTTCTAATTCTTATGTAAGAATTAGATAATTTATTATCAGTTTTTCTTGTTTTTTGAGGTAGGCCTGTAGAGCTATGAACTTCCCACTCAGGACTGCTTTCTGTGCCCCATGGATTTTGGATTGTTCTATTTCATTTTCATTTTTTTCACAGCTGATTTTCATTTTTTCTTTGATTTCTTTGGTAACACAATCATTGTTTAATAGCATGCTATTTAGCTTCCAAGTGTTGCTAATTTTTCATTGTTTTTATTGTAGTTTATTTCTAATTTAATGCCATTGTGATTTGAGAAGATGCTTGATATATTTCTATCTTCTTACATTTGAAGAGGCTTTGCCTGTGTTCCAATATGTGGGCTATCTTGAAAATGTTCCATGTGCACTGGAGAAGAATGTATATTCTGTAGCTTTGGGGTGAAATGTTCTGAAGATATTAATTAGTTCCATCTGATCTAGTGAGTCATTTAGGATTGTTGTTTCTTTGCTGATTTTTTTTTTAGAGGATTTATCCAGTAGTGTCACTAGGGCATTAAAATCCTCTACTATGATTTTAGTGCCGTCTATCTCTCCCTTGATATCTTCCAGAACTTTTTTTAGGTGTTTGGTTGCTCCAATATTGCATGCATATATGTTACCAGAGATATATCCTCTTGTTGAATTTTACCCTTTAGTATTATGAAATAGCCTTCCTTACCTATTATGGCCTTCACTTTGAGGGCATTTTTTTTCAGATATAAGTATTGCTACCCCAGCTTTTTTCTCCTTTCCATGTGCCTGAAAATATTTATTTTCATCGCTTCACTCTGAGTGTGTGTGAGTTCTGAGCTTGGTCTTTCTATAGACAGCAAATATATGGGCCATGCTAACCTGCTCCACCATCCCACTGTGGCCAATGCACACCATGTTCCATACGTGGCCTCTGGTGGTCAGTGCATGTCAGCAACTGGTTGTTCTGGTTGTTCCACTGCTCGTTCTATTTGCATATTATCCTTTTATTATATAGGATTATTGCTTCAATTATATTCTTGGTATGTATGATCTCCAACATTTTATTTATGATTCTCATCATAATTATAATGAATGAGTCTAGAATAATAGAGTGCATTATAGTAATAGCTATACTAATTAAAGGGTAGTATGCTAATTAGACTCAGGCAGACAGACAGGTGAGCGGTTAAGAGCCAGCGGACCCAGATTGTGAGAGGGATGTCCAACTGTTTGTTTAGGCCCAATCCCTAAGCAGTTGGACATCCTCTGAGAGATCCCCACAGTTGGACATCCCCTAAGGGGTCCCAGATTGGAGAGGGTGCAGGCCAGGCTGAGGGACCCCAACCCCCATGCACGAATTTTGTTCATCAGGCCTCTAGTTTAAAAAATAATTCATTACTGATAAATATTGAGTGAGTACCAAATATACTCACTATGATATTTATTTTATATACATTTTGACCACCCTAAAACTTAGAAAGCACAGTTGTATCAATTTATCAACTTTTCAAACAAAGTCAAAATGAATAGAACAAAAATTTAACAGTTACAGAAATTTAGCAACCTATTCAACCTATGTAGCTAGTAAGTGGTGAAATCTTATTCACAAGAAGGTTATGGCATTTTAATAGCAATTTTCCAGATTCTATTCCCAGTACTATTATTTTCCTTTTGGTGAGAGAAAAATGCAGGAGGGCAAGAATGAAAAAGTAGAGAATAAAATTCAACAATTCACTTTATAAGAAGTCAACAAATTATTTGGGTTCATAAACCTTACATTTTAAATGGCTAATCTCAAATAAATAAAATGCTTAAGTCTATGTAATAATAATAATAATAATTCAGTTGTCTTGAATCTGGAGGGCATATACATTTTTATTAAATTTTCCATCTTTATATAGTATATACATATTGTGCACAGCTTAAGAACTGAATTTAAAATGAGAAAATTTTAAGATTTAATAAATGTAGACAATTGAGAATATAATCTTTCAGCTCAGCAAGTTTTACTAGGCATTGTTTTTTTTAAAAAGTGCTAGTGTGATGACTTGTTTTACATTGAATATAATTTAATTTTTTTCAACTTGATAATTTATCAAAAATTAAGAATTCATTTTATTAAAGAAGAAACTTGTCTTCTAGGGCAGAATTTTCTGGGCAGGGCCTCTGGCTATCTATGCAAGAATTCCTTGGTATCATTTTCTCTCTATGGACGTATCTTTTTTATATGGCTAGATAATTATATATACACTTTAACAGCTGATAGCTCAATTTTGAAAATGAAATGCATTTTAATAAGCCCTAACTTTATAATTATTCAAAGTATGTGAATACATTTTGGGGATATACTGAGAGGCCAGATTATGATGACCACCCCATCAGTACTTCATTGGACCACCTTTTGCCTGCAATACTGCGATGATTCTTCTTGGCATTGACTCCACGAGACGTTGAAAGGTGATGTGAGGCATCTGACACCATGCCTGATGAATAGCACTGTCCAGTTCTGTGAGATTGGATGGTTGTGGAACCAGCTGCCTGATGGCTCTTTTAACTTCATCCCACAAATGCTCAATTGGATTGAGATCTGGTGATTGTGGGGGCTACCTAAGCAAGGTAAAGTCTCCCTCATGTTCTTGAAAGCACTCCTGCACAATACGAGCACCGTGGCATGGCGCATTGTCTTGTTGGAAGAAGCCATCTCCATCGGAATATGCCATCAAAAGACAGGATGAACTTGATTAGCAATAATACTTAGGTATGTTGTGCTATTCAGACGTTGTTCCACACGAATTAAAGGGCCCAAATCATGCCAGGAAAACATGCCCCAAACCATAACACTGGCCCCACCAGCTTGAAGGGTTGTACTCATGCATGTGGGGTGCATGCTTTCATGCTGTTTCCACCAGCTGC
>NW_006284941.1:148855-153758 GCF_000327345.1 Myotis davidii
TCTTCAGAAAAAAATCACTTCTACTGTCGTGGTAAACAACCTGCTTCCCTATTTATAATGGTGTCTGGCCCTAGCACCTTCAGCGTGAAATGTATAGCTAATTTGCTTACAAACATCAGGTGGTCATAATAATCTAGCCACTCAGTGTATATATATATATATATATATATGACTAGTGTTTGAAGAAGCTTTCTAAATTTACTTAAGTAAAACAAAAATTTCTAATAGTATATTCACATAAATTATGCTCACTTAATATTGAACTGATTTGATATATTCATTTTACTGAAAAAAAAGACATTATTACAAATTTAATATAAAAGTTTCTTTTCATTAAGGGTCCTGGGCAGATAGATGTAGTATTTTATTGAAAAGAAATAAAATATGACCAACTGTCAAACTGGCCTGTAGATTTATTTATTTTTTTACTTATGCTGATACTACAAAGTCCAATGAGCAATAGTTAATTAGTGATTTATTCTGTGAATTAAAATTTTGGAAAGAAAGCATATGTTAATTTCTTATTATGTAAATGACAAAGAAGTGCTGGTGGATGGGAGGAGATAAAGAGTATGAAATACAGTGAATTTGGTCACTATATGAAGAGAAGAGGCCTCAGGTAATTCACATATTAACAAGACATTTCTTCAAAATTGCATTACTTCAATATTTTACTCATATATAAGTTAAACTACTTTACTGTTATAAAAATAGGTATAAAGATAATTTATATAAGAAATATAAAAGATGTCAGACTTGAATGAAGATAAAGTAGTTTTTAATTATTTAACTTAATATTAAATACTAATAAAATATATTCATTGTATTTTATTACATGGGATCTTTACAATGTGGCATTCCTTTATTATGCATGCTTCTCACTTATCCATAATTACAGTTTTATTAAACTTGACTAGTAAGAAAACTAAAGTTATTAGAAAATAATATTTGTGAATTATTTATTATTAAAAAAATGAAAGCTGTTTCATGAGGAGATCAGACAAAAAAAATGGATGCTAGTAATAGTAGTTGCTTCATATTACTTATTTCCAAAACCTTAGCATAAGCTGGCTACTTTTGTGTTGCTTCATTCCACATTGCAAACTAAACTTAGTCCAACACAATTAAACTGCAATTAACAGCTTAACAAAATCTGTTCAAGCAGAAAATTTTATCAAAAATGTTCAATTTATTTTTATATCCCAAAAAATGTTTGAGTATTATGAATAATCTTGGCCTGACACTATTCATCATGCTATGTTTTATTTAATAAGCATCCTATAAAATAAAAGGCTAATATGTGAATCGACTGAAAGAAAGAACAATGCTATGATGTGCACTGACCACCAGGGGCAGACACTCAACACAGGATTTGCCCCCTGGGAGTCAGTGCACTCCCACCAAGGAGCGCTGCTCAGTCAGAAGTCGGGATCACAACTGGTGAGCAGAGTGGTGGTGACGGGAGCCTCTCCCGCCTCCATGGCAGTGCTAAGGATGTCCAACTGATGGCTTAGGCCCTTTCCTAAGCCATCAATCGGACATCCTCCAAAGGCTCCCAGACTGTGAGAGGTGTAGGACAGGCTGAGGGACACCCCCGCCCCCTGAGTGCACAAATTTAATATAAAAGCATAGATTTCTTTAAGAAAAAATATACATATAGAATTGAATACATAAATTGTACATAACAATTTTGATATAATTAAAAGAGTGAAACAATATATTTTTATACTCATGTTCAATGTAGAAGATGGAAAATAAATTTAATATAGTAAAAAAAATGCCATAATTCTCTTTGTAGGATAAAGCTAGCTCCATTGGAAAATATAGGAACTCTCTTAGGAAAGAGATTGTTGTAAACTCTACATCTTGAAGTCTTTTCTCATTCTAAAACTAGAGGCTCAGTGCACGAATTCGTGTGTGGGTATGGACCCTAGGCCTGGCCTACTATCAGGGCCATCTTCCCCAGCTGCTCACAACTGGCCCTGCCCCCTGCTGCCACCCACCCCTAGTTCCATATTCACCATCAGGCGATCAGCACCTGCCGGCTGTGGGGAGGGACTGAGAGGTCAGCTGTTCCACCTGCTCCCCAGCCCCCTCCCCACCCGCCACCAACCCTAGTTTCCCACTTGCAAAGGGACCAAGAGGTGATGAGTGCACTGCTTGAGTGGTGTTCTGGTCGTTTTACCGTTAGGGTCAATTTGCATATTACCCTTTCATTATATACTAGAGGCCTGGGGGATGAAATTCATGCATGGGGGGGTGGGCTCAGCCCGGCCTGCACTCTCTCCAATCCAGGACCCCTCAGGGGATACCCAACTACCTGTGGGATCGGGCCTAAATCGGCAGTTGGACATGCCTCTTGCAATCCGGGACCACTGGCTCCTAACAGCTCACCTGCCTGCTTGCCTGATTGCCCCTAACCCCTCTGCCTGCCTGCCTGATCTTCCCTAACTGCTCCCCTGCTAGCCTAATCACCCTAAACTGCTCCCCTGCTGGGCTGATCACCCCAACTACCTCTGCCTTGGCAATGCACCTGGGACCCAGGGTTTCCTCCTCCAGCTAGCTGCAGGCACCCAGGACCTGGGCTTCCCTCCTTCTGGCTGGCCACAAGCACCTGGGACCCTGGTTGGCTTCACCTGGGCCGGCCGCAGCTGCTGGTGCCCAGGATCATGGGCAGGTTGCTTCACCTGGGCCCAGCTTTGTCAAGAAGGATGTCTGGAAGGTCATCCAGAAGGTATTCAGTCTAATTAGCATATTATCCTTTTATTAGTATAGCTAGGATAGAGGCCCTGTGCACAGGTAGGGGGCTGGCCTGGCCTGCCCTGATGGGGGCCCCTGATCAGCGTGGAGGTCCCCACTGGGGGGTGGGTCAGGTTGGGAGAAGGGGCCATGGGCAGTTTGCCAGCCAGTCACGCCCCTGATCAGGGTGGGTGAGGGGCCGTGGGTTGTTTGCAGGCTGGCTACGCTCCCGATAGGGTGGGAGTCCCCACTGGGTGGTGGAGTCACGGGTGGTTTGCAGGCTGGCCACATCCCTGATTGGGGTGGGGGTCCCCACTGGGGGACATGGCTGGCTGAGGTGAGGAGCCACAGTAGTTTTGGTCTCTGCTTGTTCTGGTCATTCCACCACTTAGGTCACTGGGCTTTTGCTATATAGTATAATATATTAGTAAAGAAAAAAAGTGGTGTGTGCAAAAGAATCTCCGGAGTTTAACTTGCAAAATAATTTTTATATATTAATTGTCTTTAAAGAAAATGTTTCTGCATTGTATGTGCATATTCATTCAGGCAAATTAGAGAAAGCAACTGAAAATGAAATCAGTGATAAACTAGCTATAAAACAACCCTTTCAGCTGGAAAAAAAATTTGCTCTTAGGAACCAACTTCCTAATTAAGAGCATTTATTAGCCTTTTATTTCATGGTTTTGTTTATTAAATTTCAGGAAATCTCAGTTAAAGATATTTTCAATTATATATTAAAAGATTATTTAGCAACTGAGACTGAAATAGTGAAAGCAATGTATATTAGGTTATCTTAACATTTATTTTGTGAAAAGGCAGCATCCAAATAGCCTAGAGAGAATCAACCCTTTTTATTTCCAGGTTCTCCAATAATGTTGTGCATGTAATATACAATTTTCATACCTCCAGGTACTTTAAAATTTTTTCTTTTAAGTTGCTGTTGCAAGGAATAAAATACCTCATCAAGATTTTTGTGAATTCTTCAAAGAGAATGCACAATAGGAAACACTGCATGTTGTTTATTTTGGTTATTAATGTGCATTCATAATGATAAAATAATTAAACATTAAAATAATACAAAAACAGTAAATGCACGCAGTTGCTGCATTTCATTTTCAGTTGCTTTCTCTAATTTGCCTGCATGAAGCCTCTTAGTGTATAAACTTGAGTCTCTAAATTCTTCTCTCAGTAAAAGCTTTGAAAAGCTAAGTAGTTAGAGCTTTCTCTGAAATTTGCAATTTAAAAGCACAGTGACTATGCTTACATAGTAATGGCTTCCTTAATCCAGGGAGACTATCCCTATCCCTAGTTGATATAAATATGTTGTTGCAGTCTTCAAAATTTCCAACTTTGCATATGTAATTGTGTCACTCTGATTGTAACAGGGACTTAACCAAAACAACAATGTAGTGATTTAATAACTGTGTAGCAATTAACTGCATAAAAGATAAAAATCAAGTGCCTATCAGTAGATGTGTGAATAAAAAAACAATGGTTTACTGTTGTTTTCTTCCAGGGTACTTTTTATTTCAGGGGAACATATATGCATATATGCATAGCCCATGGACACAGGCAATAGTGTGGTGAAGGCTTGGGGGAAGGAGGGAACTGAGGGCGCATGGATGGTGAGGCCTCATCTACTTAGGACATTAGTGGAAGTACAGTAAAAAGGAAAATTTCCATATCTGACATATTTTGGCTAAGTGAAACCAACTTGAGACATCACACCAAGATGGAAGAATGATGGAACACATGTGTATTCACAAAAAATATCTGGTCCATTGCTAAGTTTTAATAAATTGAATTCTGAATGCATAAATAAAAATAAATATCAAAAATGCAAAATAAAGATGTGAAAAGAAACGTAATATTGTAAACATTTAAAGAAAAACAAAACTAACAACCTATTACTATTGGACAAGATGCCTTTCATTGTCTATTAAAATCTCATAGACAGAACTTAGAAGACAGAACTTAGAAGACAGAACCTACACAGAACCTAGAGACAGAAGAACTTCGCTGGAGAGAACATGGCTAAAGATCCTGGACAGAACCTGGCTACAGAACTTGGTTGGAGAACCTAGACAGAACCTGGCTGAAGAACCCAGCTACAGAACCTGGTGACTGAACCTGGCTGGAGAACCTAGCGAGAGAACAGAACATA
>NW_006284941.1:155531-167556 GCF_000327345.1 Myotis davidii
GCATTTATCTCTTAATTCTTATGTTAGACTATCTGACTCATTACAGTGACTTTATCATTTAGGAACCCTAATTTGGTAAGATTATTGCGCATTTTTACTGACTTCATGGAAGTATGATATGTGTATGAAGCATTTTGCTTGTGTTTTCCTTTTTTTCTCTTTGAAGTTACAATGCTGGGAGAAATATTTCAGGGAATTAAAATTTTAACTACTGGATATTTGATGAGATGTGTGAGTTAAAGAGGAATTGTTGACTGGAGAAACATTGTTAAAATAAAAAAGAAATGAAAAAAAAGAAGATCTCATACTATCATGCAGGCAAGTAGTGCCCGAAGGAAGTTGCAGTGCACTGTATACATTAAGAAATTTGTCTTCATGGTGAACATGAACCTTCTGTTCAACCAATAGCCATCATTCATTAAACAGTGAAGTACATTAGACAGCATGGGAAAGTACGGCTACTCATGAAGGATTCCCAAACACTGTGACTGTCACTTTACACATCACCTTGTTAGTAAGGAAGTCCATTTATATTATCTGCTTGGCTGAATAAGGACAGATGCTTGGAGAGCAAATTTGGGACATATCCAGAATCATAAGATAATCTTCTGTGCCTGAAAAAAAAAATTACAACTGTTTGCCAAGGAGTAACATCTGGGGTGTCTCACAGCAAAATCCCCATAACAGTGAAAATGGGTACAACATCCAATTTCCATCCATTATATGTGCTAATGCTGCAAATACATGTGGCCTCATTTTCTGTTTCAAATAAAAGCAGCAGAGCATCATTTCAGGCAATTCTACACCCAGTGAAGTTAAATGTGTGTTTTGGAGTCAGATATCATATTCTTTAAATAAATATGATTCCTACTTTAGAGAGCCTTTTATCAACAATATTGGAAGATTTTACTTTGTGAAGAAATTACTCATAAAAATTATGTCCTAAAGAATCATTCAATACTGACAAGTAAAGGCCTGTTCAAATATTTCCTATTGCTTGCTCTTTTTGTTCCTCCCTCAGGTTTTATAAAGTCTCAGGTCCCTCTTTTACTATAACCATAATTATTCTTGACTACTCTTTCTCAACAGACAATATCAGAAATTAAATTAAAAAACTAATAAATGTATTGCATTTATTCAGTTAAGAGTTACACATATACTTTACTTTTTTGTCACAAATCATGTAGCACTGTCATTAAAATCATCCTTCTGATAGCTCAACCCGTCAGTTGCTGGACCTTGTCACTACCAATGATCTCTACCCCATCTTAACTAACATTCGATAGTTTCTATTGTAACTGTATCACCTCAATTTCAAATAAGGTTCTTCCTAGAATTCTTTAAAAATAATTTAGATTGTACCTCATCTCATAATCTACAATTTTATCATACCAACATTCCAAATACCCTATAGCAGTGGTTCTCAACCTTCTGGCCCTTTAAATACAGTTTTTCATGTTGTGACCCAACCATAAAATTATTTTCATTGCTGCTTCATAACTGCAATGTTGCTACTGTTATGAATCATATTGTAAATATCTGATATGCAGGATGGTCTTAGGTGACCCCGGTGAGAGTGTCGTTCGACTGCCAAAGGGGTCGTGACCCACAGGTTGAGAACTGCTACCCTATAGGTTTGGGAAGATTTATAGCCATTTTGTTAAATACAGGATCAGAAAAACACACATAGAGATGATTAGTGACTGTTTATCGAGTACTTAACGTAAGCCAAGCTTTGTATGTTAGGTTCAGAAAAACACAGTATTTTTCTTTTTTTTACCTTTAGCCTTGAATACAGTATGCAGTAAAAAATACTTGTATTAAAGTTACTTAGGTCATTTTTAACACAGACACATTTGTCACAGTTAGCATTCTGTCTTGTGTCTAGTCCTAGTTTGTTTTTATTAATGTTTTTGTTTGTTATTTACATATACTAAAAATTACTCTGTGGTGTACAATTCTGTAAATTTTGACAAAGGCATAAAATCTTGTGTCACCACCACAGTCACTTTGACAGCAATGCCTTTATAAACAACTAGAGGCCCGGTGTGTGAAATTCGTGCACTGGGGGGTGGGGTTTCCTTAGCCCAGCCTGCCTCTCAGTCCAGGAGCCCTCAGTGGATGTCCTACTGATGGCCACAGTCTGGCAACAGAGGCTTGGAGCAGGCATCATGTGTGTGTGTATGTGTCTGCTGGGCCTGCCCCCAGCCATGTCACGTAGGCTCAGAGCAGTTGCTGTGTGTGTGTGTGTCCCCGTTGGGAGTCTGCCCCCAGCCACATTGGAGGCTCAGAGTAGGTGCTGTGTGTATGTGTTTGTGTGTGTGTGTGTGTCTGCTGGGGGCCTGCCCCCAGCCACACCGTCGAGGCTTGGAGCAGGCGCCACTCTATATTGATCTCTCAGTCTCCTGGCCTTCACTGTGCGTTGTACTCTCCCTTGAGCTGTGGCCAGGGTGGGGTGCTGCCTGCAGGCCGCCCTTTCCTGCTCTGGGATCGCCATGGCAACCCAGGAGCAGGCCTTGCTGGGTAATGCCTACAGGCCGCACTTTCCTACTCACCGATCGCTAGATCGCCAGGGCACCCGGGGTCAGGCCCTGCTGGGTGCTGCCTGTGGTCGGCACTTTCCTGCTCTCTAATCGCCTTGGGGTCCTGGATGGGTGAGGGGCTTAGGCAGTGCAGGGATTAGAAGGCACACAGGGGTCCCAATTCAGGGTGGGGCTTAGGTGGCGTGATTGCGCCACCTAAGCCCCACTGCCCAGGGCTGCACACAGGGCCCAGATGGTGGCTCGTGCTGTCCCGCCCTGCCTGCAGTAGGGAAATTAGCCGCCATCTTTGTTGGCAGCTAATTTGCATATCATGCTGATTAGCCAGTGGGAGGGTAGCGAAGGTATGGTCAATTACCATCTTTGTCTATTATTAGATAGGATTCTGCCTACTACACCCAACCTTTTTTCACCACTGTTTTCTTGCTTGCATCATTTTTCATGAGAAATATTCCCTCATCTTCATCTTACTTTCTCTGTACACCTGTCTTTTTTTCCTCTGGTTGCTGTAAAATTCTCTTTCATCACTGTTTTTTTTAGCAATTTGACTATGACATGCCATAGTATAGTTCTTCATATGTCTTGTGCTTGGTGTTTATTAAGATATATATGGGTTTATAATTTCCAATATGTTTGGGAATGTACTGCCTATTATTTTTTCACTTTTTTTCTGTCTCATTCCTCCCCACTGAAGGTCTATAATTACATATATAGTAGTCTGCTTGCAGATGACCTACCAGTTACTGATGCTGTTTTAATTTCTCTAAGTTTTCTCTCTCTGTATTTAATTTTAAATAGTTTCTACTAATATGACCTCACAATCATTAATATATTTGCCTATATAATCTAATATGTCATTTATACTATTGAGAAGTTTTTCCTCTCAGATATTATAATTTTCCTCTTCAGAAGTTGGATTTTGATCTTTTAAAAGTATTTCCCAGATCTTGACCTATGAGTTGCAATATGATAGCTGTTTAAATATATTTTTCTGATGATTCAGGCAACTGTATAACATCTATATCCTGATGGATTGATTTTTTTTACTTTTATTATGTTTTATCTTTTTCTGTCTCTTTGTGTGCCTGGTAATCTTTGAAGGTTTCCTGACACTGTGAGTATACTTTATTCCATGCTGGATAATTTGCAGGCCGGCCACAGTGATGAGAGAGAATCATTGATCAGCTGCCTAAAATTCTTGAGGTTTGTGCTGAGGAGCAGTTAGGCTACATGAAGATGGTTTATTCTTGCTGCTTCACCTCACACTTTTATATTATGGAATTGGCTTCTTTCCTTAAGCCTCATGAACCAGCCTCTGCTAGCTTTGAACTTTTCTTCTGCAGCTTTCGCGCCTCTCTCATCCTTCATAGAATTGAGGTGAGTTAGAGCCTTGCTCTGAATTAAGCTTTGGCTTAGTTGAACAATGTGGCTGGTTTGATCTATTGTGCCCACTAAAATTTTCTTCATATCAGCAATAATAAGGTTTTTTTTGTTTTCTTATTCTTGTGTTCACTGGATAGCACATTCAATTTCCTTCAAGCATGTTTTCTTTGCATTTACAACTTGGTTAAATGTTTGGTGACAGAGTCCTAACTTTTGGCTTGTCTCAGCTTTAGATCCGTCTCGGCTTTTAATATGCCTTCCTCACTAAGTTTAATAATTTCTAGATTTTGATTCAAAGTCAGCCGAAACCGGTTTGGCTCAGTGGATAGAGCATCGGCCTGCGGACTGAAACGTCCCAGGTTCTATTCCAGTCAAGGGCATATACCTGGGTTGCGGGCACATCCCCAGTAGGAGATGTGCAGGAGGCAGCTGATCGATGTTTCTCTCTCATCGATGTTTCTAACTCTCTATCTCTCTCCCTTCCTCTCTGTAAAAAATGAATAAAATATTTTTTTTTTTTAAAGTAAGAGATGTGTGATTCTTCCATTCACTTGGAACCTTAGAGGCCATTGACAGAGTTATCAATTTGTGTGCTTTCAATATTGTTGAGAGAGAGAGAGAGGGAGAGAGGGAGTAGGGAATAGCTGGTCAGTGGAGGTGTTAAAAACACGCAATTTTTCATTTTGTTTGCTGTCTTATATTGTATAGTTTGTGGTTTCCCAAGATAATTACAAAGATCACCATAACAAGTATAATAATAATGAAAATGTTTTAAAATATTACAAGAATTACTTCATGACACAGAGATAGGAAGTGAGCAAATACTATTGAAAATATGGTGCCAATGAACACTGGGTTGCCACAAACCTTCATTTTGTAAAAAAACCCACAATATCTGTGAAGCACAATAAAGTAATGTACAGTGGACCAAGGTAAGCCTGTAATTATCAACTAATTCCTTATCTTTAATTTTACTAATTATTAAACCCTGTTTGCAGATAAATATATAAACAATGTATGAATTGGACTAAAATGAGTCAAATTTTAATAAATAAGTTAATATTTCGATATATATTAAATTTTATTGATTTCAGAGAGGAAGGGGGAAGGAGAGGGAAAGATAGAAACATCAATGATGAGAATCATTGATTAGCTACCTCCTGCATGCCTCCCACTGGGGATCAAGCCAGCAACCCTGGCATGTGCCCTTGACTGGAATCAAACCCAGGACTCTTCATCTGCAGGCTGACGCTCTATCCACTGAGCCAAACTGGCTAAGGCTGATATTTATTTACTAAGAGCAAAGAACTGTGAGGCAGTTTTTATAACATCAATTTTTAAAAAAATATAGATTTTTAATGTATTTCAGAGAGAAAGGGAGAGGAAGGGAGAGCTAGAAACATCAATAATGAGTGAGAATAATTGATTAGCTGTTTCCTGCATGTCCCCTACTGGGGATAGAGTCTGCAACCCAGGCATGTGCCCTGACCGAGAATCAAGCCATGAATACTGGAGTTCACTAAACACATCATTGTGTGTTAGCTGATCAGTCTACAATTGTAAATATTTTCTAAAAAATGACAGTCTATGTGGCATTATTCAGTAGCTTCTAAATGATTCCAGCATTTTTAATTGTCAATGTTCATATTGAGACAAGAATTTTTTGCAACAATAACTTTGATATGAGCAGCAAACTCCTTTTTTCTTTTCCATACCATTGTTTCACATGGCCTTCACTATAGACCTGCTCTGGCAGCCACAAGACAGATGTGGCTATTGAGTACTTGAATGTGGCTAGTCTAAATTGAGATGTGCTATAAGTTCTAAATATACACTATTTATAACACTATAAAAAAGAAGAAAAACTCTTACTATTAATTTTTATAATTATTACATTTATAAATAAAAATTTTGGATAATTTTGATTAATATATGTTTTATATATCTTAAATATATTTTATTCATTTCAGAGAGAGGATGGGAGGGGGGAAGAGATAAAAACATCAGTGATGAAAGAGAACCATTGATCATCTGCCTCCTGCATGCCCCTTCCTGGGGATAGAGCCCTCAACCCAAGCATGTATCCTGACCAGGAATCAAACCATGACCTCCTGGTTCAACAACTGACCCACACCAGCTGGGCATGTTTTATTTATTTATTTTTTGTCTGGGACTTCTAGAAAATATTTTAAGATTTGGGCAAATGTTCTCAAAAAGGGTGGATAATAATGGCAAATAATTTTCATTTAAATTATCTTCATGTGTGAAGTACATTATTACAATTTGTCTATTGTCAGTATGGTTCAAATCAGTTAAAGTATTCTTGAAAATACTGTTATTTGTCCCATCCTTCCATTTCTTTCTTGCTGCTTTTAAGATATTTCTTTATCTTTAGCTCCCATAATTTTGATTATGGAGTGTCTTAGTATGAATTTCTTTGGATTTATCCTATTTTGAATTTGCTCCACTTTTTGAATCTATAGATTTACATCTTTTGCCAAAATTGAGGGATGGTTAGCCATTATTTCTTTAGTCATGCCTTCTTTCTCCTCTCCTGAGTCTCCAATGACTAGAATATCAAATTTTTATTATAGTTCTTCAGGCATTTCTTGTTCAGTTTCTTTTCTCTGTTTTGCAGATTAGGTAATTTCTATTGTTCACAGATTGTGTACTTTGCTCTTTCCATTCTCCTATTAAGCCCAACATTGTGAGAGGTTTTTGTTGTTATTATTGTACCTTTCAGTTTGGAAATTTCATTTTTATTCTCTATAACTAATTTTTCTTTGCTGAGGCTTGCTTTTCCACCTCATTTGTTTGAAGTGTATTTGTAGTTGCTGGTTGAAGCCTTTTCTGATAGCTGCTTAAAAATTTTTGTCAGATAATTCTAACATCTGGATCATTGTTTGTGTTTATTGATTGTCTTTGCTCATTCAAGTGAGATGTCCCGGTTTTTTGGAATGATCCACTTTTAATTGAGTCTTGGACATTACATGTATTATAAGATTCTAGATCTTATTTGTAGCCTCTGTGTTAGCAGGTCTCTCTGACACTGCTGGCAACGTAAGGACAGAACTTACCTCATGACTGCCCCCTGGGGGTGGAAGTCCTGGCTTCCCACCAGGCTCTCCCCTGATACCAAGTGATGGAATGTGTAGCAGGTTGGGGTAGTGGGCGGCAGGCACTTGTTACACTCTGGAGATGATGATTGCCCCAGTTGTCCAGTTGAATTCTTTTGATACCACCCTAGCAGGGATGAGACCTTATTACCACCACAGGTTGGGGGCGGAGGGGGCGGGCAAGGGAGGTTGGGTCTAGGCTTCACATTAGACCTTTCCTGAAGAGGATGAGAGAAGCTGTATTTTTTTTTTTTTTCCGGTGTTTGGCTAGAGGAGAGCAATTATTGTCCTAATGTTTTCTGTGTTGCCCAAAGTCACTTTCCTGGTCATTTGGCTAAGAAGAGCAGGCTACTTTTAAGGCATTTTTGGAGGGTCTGCTCTTTATCTACTTTTATGCACAGTTAACTCAATAAAAATGTATATCCCTTATCAAAAAATGGACTGTCATTGGAAAAGTGTTTTCTTTCATTCATGGTCAATATCTAATCACAAAATAGTCTCCAAAACCCTATCTGTTGCTCCTTTGAAATGTTTCTATTGTTATATTGTCCGTTCTTTTCCCCAGACAGCACTTAAATTTAGTGTTTGTTTTCTATTCTCCATCCTGATTAATGTTTGAAAATGATATTTTGAATATGTCATCTATGTGCCAATAGCAGCAGCAAACATACATCAACCACTTGTACTTACAACCTCTTTCTTGTATGTCAACTAGGGGCCTAGTCCACGAATTCATGCACTTTGAACTGTAGGCCGCATGGCTGTGGTGGGCACCAGGGTTGGTCTTGGCCCATCCTCCGCGCCCCCCCGGGGGGCCCTCCTGTCACAGTCCCCAATCCCCTGTCTGCCTGCAGCCCTGCTCCTGCCGCCACTCCCACACACTGACTGCTCTCCCACACGCTGACGGTGCCAGCCCTGCTTGCACCTGCTGACAGTGCAGACCTGATAGTTGGTTTTCCAAGCCCCTGGATTTTATTCTATTCTTAATTTTCCCATAAGAGCTCTTCATTCAGTGGAACCATCTAGATAAGCCCTGAATATACTAGGTGTACCAGTTCATATTGTGGATTTTTTTAATAGATGAAGTTACACGTACGTTGGTATATATGCGATTTGATATGTATGCTATTTTATTGTATTGACAGCAAGCTTCAAAACTTCATATGTCAAATTTGCTGAAGGTGTTAACATCATACAATATAACTGAAACATTTCACAAGATATCTGGAAAAACATAAAAGGTAGGGTGTAGTCAGTAATAAAATTACCAGGTTACATATTTAATACACATAAAGCATCTGTGACAATAATAAACCTGTTGTGAAAAATCTAATGAGATCTTGTACTTAGGCTTTGCTGACAGCATAGTCCAAGGTCTTCAAATCTTTCAAATCTTTCTGTAAAAGGTCAGGTAGCAAGTGTTCTAGGCTCCGTGGTGATTAGGGATGTCGCAGCACGAAAGCAGCCAAGAGCAAAGTGTGAAATAATGGATATGACTGTGTCCCAATAAAGCTTATTTGTGGACACTGATGTACTAACTAATTCTATAGATTGTTTTATGTTCCACAAAATAATATTCTTCTTTTTATTTTTCAAAATATGAAAGTGATTTTTAAAACATTTAAAAATATGAAAATGATTCTTAACTCATGGTTTATACAAATCAGGCTGTGGGCCAAATTTGGCCTGCAGAAGAGTTTGCAGCTGGTGTAGATTAAGAGAAATACGTACGTCAATATGTATATCTAACTTTGTAAAAGATGTTCTGGAATCTTTTATTCCATAAATTATTAAGAAGAGACTAAAATAAGACTTACATCTTTCAGTTCATTTTATCTCCAGTGAACTTTATATACTTATTGTTCCCAAAATATCGTATTCCATGGCCACACTCTGAATCTGACGGTTACTGAAAAGTACTCTGCTTCAGAACTATAAACTTCTGACGTTTTATTCTCTGATCACTAACAGCCCTGTCTCTCTCATTTCATTATGTTCTCTTACTTGATAGGGCACTTTGATCCCTTCATAGTCTAATTGTCAGCAGATTCTTGTCTCTTCTTCTTTGTTTTATTAACTTAAATCTCATGTTCCTTTTTAAAAAGTACTCTTTGCCCCTTCTCCATTATCCTTTTTCTGAAATTATGTAGAAAATATAATCCTAATTCCTTATTAGTACAATCTTCCTTTATTTATTCACCAGCTTGGATACTGGAAGCAGTTGGAAATAATAAATTGCAATCATAATAAAAATAAAAAATAATAACCATTATAAAAAATTAAAAATATGTAATAAAACATTTATAATAAAATGACTTATTTGTGAACACTGACATAATAATATATGCCATTCTGGAGCTAAGGAAAAAGGGAGGTTGTGGTTTAGGAGTTCCAAGGACAGGAAGGCAATACACAGGGAGATAGAAAAAGAAATGTTTGGTAAACAAATATTTGCTTGGCTATCTTTAACAATGGGACACGAAAAGGGCTTTGAACAAATGGGCTTTGCTGATTCCTTCTTATCTACATACTGGTTCATACTGAACTGTAGTTACCTCTCTTCCTTTTTCAGGTCATCTATCTAAATTCCTTTTATTAAGTTGCGGGGGAGCCACAAGGTTTTTCCTAGGTCTTTTGTTCCTTAATAACCAAGTTAAAGATCAATAACCCATACAGTATATTTGGTAGGGGGTGGGGGGATACAAATACTACTTCCCTTTAGGAAACAAGCTAAAATATTTAAAAATTATCAGAATGTTCTTGGCAACTAAGCCATGGGAGTGGAAGAGACTTCTGGATATCTATATGTGCAAGATTGTGTGGAAGCAAGGACTGTGACTACTTTGTTCTTGCTATAAAGATATAGCCCAGAAGAGCATCTACCACACCCAGGTACTGAATATAAATTTATAATTTTTATAACAGAGAGAAAAAATAAGATATAATGACACATTGGCTAGATGGGAATAAAAATAAAGGAAAGAAGAAAGCAGTTCTTAGAAAACCCCCAAAGTAAGTCTTGCTTTCACCAAAAATTCCTTATGGTGACACTAAAATGATGATTCTAAAACACAAGTTGCACCATGCCATTCTCCTACGTACTGCACCTCAGTTATACCTCATTGCTTATTCTTGAGATGTAGATGGACCATGGCAACTATCTTCCTGCTCACCTCCTTCTGCATCTATTTCTCTCATCTCCCATTTTAGTTGTAAAGGCTCAATCCCAGCCTACACGATGGACACTGCACGGGAGGACAGTACTTTTAACCAACCAGTACAACCTCATTTGTTTTAACATTTTGTTCAATATGTGTTCTAGTTAGTACAGTTGGAATGATTCCCAAGGTTTTTATGCAATAGGTCCTTTTTTTGTAGATCATATTAAATGCACACATGCGCCTACTGCAGCTCTCTTGTGTCCATACTAAGAGTAAGCTTTCACATGATGGAAGCTCATAGAGAAAGGTGAGAATCACCACAATATAAAATCATACCCTCATCAAAATTCGACTAAAGTTTGCACTCAGCAGCATCTTAAAAATTTTTCAGCTAATAGTTATGGAAGGTGGGATAAATTCCTTATTGTGGCATTTAAAGCAGGCCCTTCTCAGTTCTCTTATTTTACTTTTTTTTGCTGTTGTTGTTAAATCCTCACCCAAGGAATGAGGATATTTTTTCAATTGATTTTTAGAGAGTGGTAGGGTGGTGGGAGAGAGAAAGAAAGAGAGAGAAACATCAATGTGAGGGAGACACATTGACTGGTTGCCTCTAGCACATACCCCTACCGAAGTCAGGGAGCAAACCTGCATCTGTACTCTTGACCAGGAATTGAACTCGAGACCCTCCGGTGTGCAGGCCAATGCTCTAACCACTGATCACACAGGCCAAGGCTCTTCTATTTCACTTCTGAGCTTCATCTCCCCTTTCCAAGTTTTGCTTTTTTTCTGTCATGTGAAGCATTTTTTATGTCCTCTATCTCCTGAGAAATAAGAAAAATAAAACTAACGAGCTAATTGTCATAAAAATTTTAGTTAAAGAAGCATGACAAAGCAGATTATTTTAAAAATTACTGTTTCCAATATAGCCTCAATATAATGAATATACATAAGAAACTAGTTCTTCCCTTGTTGGGGTAGAGAAGAGTAACTCACTCATTTAAGGCTTTTCTTTCAATTCTCTATTGATGTTGATACACTGATGAGGAAACATTTGAACACAATCCTGTCAATTCATAAACAAGTTTGCCTCTAAAAATGGATTATTTTACACACACAGCTTCTATTTTCCTAATTTTAATGGCAAAAAATATAGATTATATGTAATTACTCACAAAGCATAGCCATAATTGGCTCTTTGCTGCATGAACAATTGTTAAAAAATAAGTGGTAGTATTGTACTCCTGATAGCTGTAATCAGAATGCAACTCTTTTAGGACCTTGCCTTAGGTGTTTGTGAAGAGATTAAATATTAATATCAATCCCTTTTATTTTTTGTAAACATATCTAGAGCTATTTAATTTTATTAAATCACCTCATTCAGTTCAATTTATTGGATCTTCATATTCCCATTTCCTTTTTATGCTTTTTAATTTTATTTTGGAGAGAGGAAGGGAGAAGGAAAGAGAGATAGACACATTGATGAGAGAAAGAAACATCGATCAGCTGCTTCCTGCACACCCCCTCCTGGGGATCTAGCCAGCAACCTGGGCATGTGCCCTGACCTGGAATCAAATCCATGACCTCCTGGTATATGGGACGACACTCAACCAACTGAGCCACACTGTCCTGGCTCCCAGTTCTTTTTGAGGTAGTTCTGAGCTTCCCCTCAGAACCTTTGTGGGACCCCCCGAAAAGGGACCCTCACTCTGTCCTGCAGACTGACGGCGACCCCAATCAACCGCAGGAGACGTTACTTGATGCAAACCGCAAGAGGTTTTATTCCAGCGCGCTGGGGCTCAACTCGAAACTCACGCAGGAGCGGCGC
>NW_006284941.1:167761-189045 GCF_000327345.1 Myotis davidii
TTTACTCTGAGCTAAATATGAATGTTAAAAGATTTAGTCTGCTACTATACTAAATCATTTCCAAGAGATAGTTAATATTTCTGAAGCTCTATTCCTATTTCTTAAATCCCTAAAACATAATTTCACAAACAGAAAGAAATATATCAGTACTAGTGGCCCAGTACACGAAATTTGTGCAGGGCAGGGTGTTTCCTCAGCCCAGCCTGCACCTTCTCCAATCAGGGACCCCTTGGGGGATGTCCAACTGCCGGTTTAGGGATCAGGCCTAAACCGGCAGTTGGACATCCCTCTCGCAATCTAGGACAACTGGCTTCACCTGCCTGCCTGATCGATCCTTTGCCTGCCTGTCTGATTGCCCCTAACCCCTCTGCCTGCCTGCCTGATCACCCCTAACCTCTCTGCCTGCCTGCCTGCCTGATTGCCCATAACTGCTTCTGCCTGTCTGCCTGATCACCCCCAACAGCTCTCCCCTGCCGGCCTGATCTCACCCTCCAACTGCCTCTGCCTGCCTGATCACCCCCAACAGGCCTCCCCTGCTGGCCTTGTTGCCCCCAACTGCCCTCCCCTGCTGGCCTGATCTCAACCCCTGCTGCCCTCTTTGCCTCACGCCCACAACCATGGCTTTGTCCGGAAGGTAGTCGGACTTCCGGAAGATGGCCAGTCAACCTGGTCTATTTCGTATATTACCCTTTTAGTAGTATAGATAGATTATATAGGATAGGATTGCTTAAATGGGGTGGGGGAGAAGCCTTTTACAGCAGGAGGAGATGCTCTTGGAAGACAATACATAATCCCTATATCTGGACTGATAGCCAACCATATGCACTATACTGCCAAACCAGTCATTAAAAAATTGAACCGCTTTCTTACACCTTACACCAAACAGCTGTTTCCCTTAAAACCCCTTTAGGTTCTGCCTTTGCAGTTCACCCAGATTAGGTTCTGATTGGTTGGTTTCTATTCCAGTCAGCATCAAAAGCTCTGCCTCCTAGGCAGCCATTAGCTCCTTGCACTTCACCCAGATTTGGTTCTGATTGGTTGGTTTCTATGACAGTCAGCATCTCTGGGCCTATCTCCGGGCCTGATCAGAGAGGCAGGGCTGATCATCAGCCCCTGTGGAGGCCCAGAGAGAAACAGAGGCATGGCTGCTGGCGAAGGCAGGAGTGAAAGAGAGAGGCAACGGCTGATCAACAGCTGCCACGGAGGCTGCGGATCAGACCCTGCCTCTCTCTTCAGGCCTCTCTCCGGGCCTGATCCACAGCCCCCTCTGCAGTCAGTGATGGGTCACCACTCCCACAGCAGTAGCAGTCAGTGCTAGGTTGCCATGTCAACCCAGCACTGACTGCAGGACTGACTTCCTGTCAGTTGAGCCTTCAGTCGTTATGGTCCCTGGGTTTTTATATATTAGGATAAGACCAGAAAACCTGTATCTATGTGTCATATAGAACTTTACTCCCGAGAATATAGTAGATTGCTAATTTGTAGAAATGTTATATTATTTTTCTTCATTTTTAATGAGTCTTGAACATTTTATTTGAACCAATTATAAAAGTAACACATTATACAAGTCTTTGAATAACCAAAGTTAATATTTGAATAAACAGTGACCCATCTGTTTAGTTATCTAAAAGACTTTAACATCATGAGCACATAAATTCTAAATGGAATAATATAATTAGTAGGTGGAATAAAGTTAAAAAGTGATATTTAAATAGTACAGATTATATGCATGCTCAATTTTGTTTAATAGATATTGGAAGAGTCACATAGATTTTGGTCACAGGAGGAATAAAACAATAATAAGTCTATTGTAGTATTGAATCTGTGGAATGATTTTCATCATCATCAACTCCCTCAATAGCATCATTAGTATTAAAAGCACTTGAATGCTTAGCTGTGCACTAATTAAGACAATAAGGTTTGGTGGTAAAGCTCTCAATATCTGGAAATAGAGTCCTTACACATGGATCCCAGTTGTTTTGCTTGCTAGCTGTGTGATCTTGGATAAAAGTCTTCTGTGGTCTCATTTTCTCCACCAGAAAATTGGGAGTAATAAATAGTAGCTACTAATTAGATTTTTATGGGGGGAAAAGGTTAGTGTAGATGAATTATGTAGTATAGTTAATGGCATATAATTAGCCCTATACAAATGTGTATTACTGTTATTATTGTCATTGTTGTTATTTTATTTGTTCTTATTATTTGTTGCATACACAGAATTTTTTAACTTCAAATCTTAATATCAGAAACTGCTAGGGTCTGAGATTTGACCCTACTTATAAGCTAAGTTATTAGTTTGATACTGTTTCATGGACCTTGGCAAAGTACTCCTGTGTCAGAGACAAACAATTTTATTACAGGAAAAATAATGGCCAAAGTTTGATGTTCATTTGCTTTGGTTCTGCATGACCCCAAGTCCCACTGGCAGGCAACACTAACAGCTCATGATAAATGTCTGTGCTCTCAATGGTTGCATTACAGAGTGGAATCATGAACATGAGGCTCCACTACTTTTATGGGGAGTGGAAACAGGCCTGCTCTTTATCCAGGGTAAAATGTACCTCTTCTCTCAAATTTGCTGCAAACACAACCATGAGAAATGGCTTGAATAAAGTGTGTTCTGGGCTCTTAATTCTTCTCATACTCAGCAATAACATTAGGGATATTCAGGATCCATGGTGGTTTTCCTCTCCCTGTAGAAACTTAAAATATTTGGTTCTATAATTAGTATCTTTGGGACTGTGATGTCCATTGGGCCCACTTCTACAAATAAAGATATAATGCTTATTTAATATTCCCTTGGTCTATGTGTCATTATTACAGCTCAATGACAAGTTTAATCTTCTTGCATTTATTTTCACTTTTTTGTTTTAATTTTTTTATTAAAGAATAGCTGACATACAATATTATGTTATCCTCAGGTGTACAACATAGTGATTTTACATTTATATACCTTGCAATGTGATCATCACTGCAAGTCCAGTTATCATCTGCCACTGTACAAAATTATTATGATATTATTAACTATATTCCCTGTATTACATTGCTGTGACCTATTTTATAATTGGAAGTATGTATCTGTTATTCATCCTCTTCTTTTCACTCATGCCCCCACCTTACTCCCTTCTGGAATCCATCATTTGGTTCTCATTTTCATTATTAATTTTAACTCTATTTTATTATTTTTCTTTTAATTATGCCTTCTTATCCTGCAAGAATACATAGAAATTTTTCTATTCTTGGCTTCTCTTTTATTAATATTTCATATATTTTTCTTCTAGTTACAGGTAAGCATGTTAACTCATAGTTTAAAAAATAAAGTGCTCTTAAATTCATTCCTCTATTATTACGAATCCTCTAATTGTATTTATTAATATTTGGGGGTGAGTTAGACCATTTATTCACCTATAGTTAGATAGTTACATCATTCTAGGTGATATGTTAATGGATAAAATTGCTACTTTCATAAACTGCTTTAAACTATTTCCCTAAGTCTATCTTATCTGTCTTTAAAGATATATCTGAAATCTATTATTACCCAAGTGGATTTCTGACCTGATTATTCTGGGTTACATTAATCTCTCCTATATTTTACCTCCCAACATTCTACAATCTAAAACTATATTTGTTCTTTATGCTTAATTGTGCTTTATATTGCCCTTTATAGTTTCCAAGTTTTTCTTTCTAGCTAGATTATAAGCAACTTCAAGTTGAGAATGGTATTATGTGTTGTGTATCATTCATAGTTGTCACTGGGCTATCACCCTAAAGACCCTAATGTTTCTTAACACGTAAACTATCACAAGCTATGCTTCCTTACAGTAACTGAAAATGATTACTAACCGCAGAGACCAAGGAGCCCAGTACAAAACCTAAGATGGTGATGGGGCATTGAATGCAAAAGGGCCGAGTGCAAGAGGGCCATTAAAACAGATTAACTATGTATACTTAAAAGAATTTAATAACTCCATGCCACATCCTATAATACAGAAGGCTCCTCCTCAGTCAGGGAGAAGGTGACATGAGAGCGCGGGCTCACCCTTCTGCATTCCTTAATCAAAGAATAAAATTTCTGCCCTGCTTTACCGAACTCAGTCTTATTCTATTGGCAGTAATGGCACAGGACGGAAGGGCCTTGGTTTGGGTTCCTGGCTTGGAAGGTCAGCAACATAGTGTCTGATATAGTTTAAACACAAATATTATTCTCAATTAAAGTATTTCATGTTAATGAAGTACTGTAATAAATAACATAACAAAAAGCCAATGTTCTAAAGTCTTAATTCATCAACTCAACACTTTCATTTATACAGGTTTTTCTTTAATGTAAATATATCTCTTCTTAAATAAATATATACACATATTTGAATTTGTCTCTGCATTATAGTATATCTACAAATACAACCCTGATTCTTTTTCCTCTCTGTCCTAACACTTATATTTTATCCAAAATTGTCTTGGACTTTTGATAATTTTTACAGGAGGGTAACATGATAATATATGCATTATGCACATTATTCATTTAAGTGAGATGCTTTTTAAAACAGTAAGCTGCAGTCTATCAATTTTTTGTGAGAACAGTTAGAGTAAACTTTTGGTAACATTTTACTTTTGAAGCAAACCTATTCTTTTTTTTTTTTTTTTAAAATCCATGCATCCCCTGTATAGTTTTTTTTATTATTTATTTGGAATACTATGCTGCTCTAAAAAGGAAGGAACTCTTACCATTTGCAACGGCATGGATGGAACTGGAGAGCATTATGCTAAGTGAAATAAGCCAGTCAATGAAAGAAAAATACCACATGATCTCACTTATTCATGGATAATTGAGACCATTATAAACTTTTGAAGCAAACCTATTCTTGATTGTTTATATAAAGTTGTGATATGAACATGGGGATAATTAATTATGAGTTCTGTCCCCATGTTTTTTTTTCTTTTGAGTTCTCTTCCATTTTTTATACTTATACAATTGTTATACATATGTTGCATTTTTTAAAACAATGACATTAGGAAACTATAACACTAAAGAAAACCAAGATCAAACAGTAGAAATTTATTTCTAATTGATTTTATGAATGTTTACATGAAATAGTAAAAATTTTCATACTAAGGAATTCATTACTACCCAATAATGATGATGGTCACAGGGAACTTACTCTTTGTACTACACATTTTGTAATGATTTCAGCAAAAATTCAGTATGTTCTTATTTGACCAGAGGAGACAAAATAATTACCATTTATTTGTCCCTTGTAATAGTAAAGTTTATTTTCACATCTAATTAAATAGTCCTACTGCTTGTTAATGTATTGCTTGACAAATGTTTTATTCTGACATGAATAAATAGTAAGGGCTCAGTAATTTGTTTATGTCATCAAAATATGAAGATGTTTTTTGGTCACTCCAGAACTTGAGTCTCTGTTTTCATATAAAATCATCAAAATAATGGTATCTGCAAAATTTGTATTTATACTAGTGTCTCAGATTAAATAACAGGGATTTAGCTGTGCATTTTAGAAATAAGCATGGCCACACATTATTATATTATCCATCTGCAACCATATGTACTGCTTGTAATACTGTGATATTATCTTGTTCAGAAGTCATTTGTACTTATTTATAGAAGCTGAATTCTTACTAAAATTTTTGTGCATAACATTTTCAAATAAAATTGAAATGACCTTTTCTGAAAATGATTTAAATATCTTTATAAAAGATGCCTGTAAACATTTTAATCTGAGAAATAAATAACTATAGAAATAGCAGAAGTAACTGTTTCTCTCTGTCAAATATAATTACATTGATATGTTAGAAACTAAATATAAAAAAATGTGTTGTATCCCCATATTTTAACTTGTGTTTTAGAATCTACATATCATAACATCTGATCATGGATCAGAATAAATTCTCTTACCCTGGGAACATCCATAATTCAAAGTAGAGTAAAAATATTATTAATTGCTTAATAAGCGAGTTTTAGAGTTTTTGTTCTTGGAATTAACCAACAACAGACAAATCGGCATACTAAAGATTTATTTTAGTCTAAAATAATCTGTATCACTTGTCTAATTTTCCATTTACATTTTAAATGTAGATTTAACCACTGTCATAGGATCTGCTCTGCTCTTTGTCAGAAGAAATACCCACCCTCTCCTAATTATCCAAACCTTGAGTGCACATATCATTCGAGTCCAACGATCCATATTGTTCAAGGGTCTGGCAAACTGACAACTCCCTCCTAAAGCTTTCCTTACTCAGCAACTTCATTTACAGTTCTCTTCTCTAAAATTATATTACTTAATTATATTCTGGGTGTACCTGGTGTTATTTTCAAATTATTCCATGTGGTAGATTTTGCTTTTAGTAAAAATTGTAACCTAATTGGATAGACAGAGTTTCCTAACTCTTCTGCATTTCTGACTTCAACAAACATGGTAGTAAACAATATCAGCATAATAATTGATATTTTTCTTTATGGAGAGATTTAGCTTAAATTTTGAGCAATAAGCACTTTTAAAAATATTTGTTTACTGTTGCTCTAAGAACTAAGACATAGAAGTATTGTAATTGTGAAGGCATAACTGAAGAAGAAAAAGAAAAATGTAGAACTTGCACTCTGTTGGTAGAAAGCCTGTTTAGGAGGTTGGGAAATTTAAAAACTAATATGTGGGATGATTCTAATTACCTAATATATTTTAGAATCATGAATATGAGAAAATGCTAAATAAAAGCATTACTAGGATATTTGAAATTGAGCAGAGAGCATTCACTTTACTACTACGTCTTTGATATTACCACATTTTTCCCAAGGTAGTAGAGACAATTAGAGTTCACATATATCACTTCTTGGGAATTTTGGAAAACTAAGCTACCTAGCCTCCCTTGAAAATAAAAGGGTGTCACTAATTTATGTAAAGCACTGTGAATGGAAATGTAGTGTGTCATCCAGAACAATTCTCCTTCCCTAACGCTGAAAATTGGAAGGCCATGTGTTGAAATGGCAAGAATAGAAGATACAGGAAGCTTAAGTCCCATATTGAGGAGAATCTGCACCTTTGCTCTGCAAGTTCATATTAAATTGAGCATACAGGAATACTGGACTTCTGTGTAAAGTCACTGAGCATTTAAGATTTGTCTGCAATGCAACTAGTAATTACTCACTAGGCAAGTTCTTAGCATTGATCTAAATATCTTTTGACTCTAGGCTTGGAAAAATAAAAATCCCATGAGGATTCCAGTCAAATAAAATATCCCAACATTTAAGATGGTTATGTGAAAGAACAACAATATTCATGATGTATTTTTACTAGTTAATTATCTTTTTAAAATAGTTATCCAAATATTCAGAATTTAAGAAACATTTCACTCAGTTGGTTAACCTGAAGCTAAACTCCATTAACTACAAAGAGAATTCTTTTCCACTGTACCAATCAAATCATTATTTATAAAACCATATTTTTACTTAGAAAGGAGAAACCAAAATGAAAGTTTCTGATGTTATATTTTTAATTGTTTTTCTAAAATGCTTTTTAATAGTGACTCATAATAATTACACCGGATACCCTAATCTTCCTCACAAATTTTGTTTACATTCATTTCTCAGTTTTCCCACTTTAGCATGCTTAATTTCCTTCTTGTCTCAAGGGTCACTTTTGGTTGTCTTTTGTTGTCTTAACACTGTAAAATCTCTTTTAAAATTAGTGTATAGCAAGAAAATCAAGAAGAGTAACTTTCAATTTTAAACTACTTTTGCTGTAGCATTTTATAAATTGGGGTAATTCACTTAAATATTTTAGTGAATTAAGCAGGACAATTATGGTTGTAATTGAGATCTATGTCTAAAAGATTGTTACTATAATAAATCTTCTTGAGAACTAGTTATCAGGCGGTGTTGATCATAATATGAATTTAGAAGCTGTAATGAAGATGGTATGAACAAAGAAGGGGTATTGTAGAGAAACACGGAAAGTTGCTCTCTTAATGATGATTCCATTTAATAATTTTTTAAATCCTTTACTGGCAAGACAGAGCTTAATTAGAAGGGGGTTAGAAAATATGTCATAATGTTATTAGAGAAGTAATATCTATAAATTTCTGGGAATGTTTAAATCTCTGAGCTTGTCTTAATATTTTGCAGCAGGCTTACACAATGCTGGTAGGCATGTTGAGGTCAGTAAAGTCTGAATTTTCTATGCCCAGTTGATTTTGATTTCCTATGAATTATCTGAGGACCTAAATGAGGTTGCAGATAGGTGACAGTTATTAAGGTGTGTGGTAGAAGGGAGAATGGTAGGGTCAAAGAAGGGTTTTACAATCCAAACATATAAATTGGTTGCATTTAACAATTCTAAACTTTGCCCAAGATATCATGTGCAAATCAACTCAAATAAAAATTAACCAAAAAACTGTGAGTTCATTAGGCTGTTATTTTTTTAATTTTACAATAAATACAAAAATTTTCTAGGCCACAAGTGTTTGTAGATGATGTTCTGTGTTTTGTTTTTGCAAAGGAAAAAAGAACACACAGGTAACCTTAAATAGTGAAGCAAGTTAAATCAATATAATTTTCCACTTGCTTGGCAGAAATTCTCACTAACCTTAGGAAAGTTAACTATTTAGAAGGTTAATTTAAGGTCTTGTACTGTTTTAGAAAGTCATCACAGTAAAGTGGAAAAGGTTGATTGGGAATCAGGAGTCCTGTATTTTAGTTTCAACTCTGTCACTAACTAGCTGTGTGACCTTGGGCAAATCACTTAACCTCTAAGATCTCTGTTTTCTCATGTGTAAAATGAGGAGGTTGAACTATGTGATCTCTAACAGTGCTCAACCAAATCTGCAACTAAATCAAAATATAAAGAACTTGCTAGAAATAACTCCTACGAATTGTAGTGCATTGAAATACTAGAGTTAGAGCAGATCCTCTATGTTCCCAAATCTCTTTTAATCCTTGCAGTTCATGTAGGCCATTCCTAATAATTTTTCAGTAGGGGAAGGTTCAGTTAAAGTAAATAAAGCACTACCATTTGGTATATTTTAATATATTTGGAGAACACAATATGCTACAAATATGTCTTTATTGACATCTGTCTGACAAACTTAGAGTGTAGTCTTTCCATGTTGGTCGTATATTTTATTTATTTCTGGAATCTCATTGATAAAGAGTGTATTCTAATAAGAAAAATATTACCAATATGTTTCTATCAATACTTGGCAGCAAGTAACCAAATGGCAGTGTTTATCTCTATTAGAACGAAGAGGTAATTTTTTTTTACATTTCATCTGCTTCTGGAGCCTCTCCTCTTACCCCAACTGAGAAAGCAAATGGATGCACTCCAAGTTAGCTTAACTACTCAAGTAAATGTCACTGAACGTGGTCAAAAGCATCTTAAATGTGTGATTGAAAGTTAGGTAAGATTTTTCCGTGTGCCATAGAAGTGTCTCCTCTTCATGGTGCAAGAATATCATAAGAACATTCTGAGATTCAGGGACTATCACATTTGCTACTTTCTGTTATAAGTTAATTCTGACATGAGGGTCCTCTTGGTTGGACAGTTACTAACAAATTGTTTGCTTGTAAAAATGTCCTCCTACTTGAGGTACTTAATAGAGGCTCATATATCTTATTTTAAGCACCATTACAATTCCTAATCTAAATAATATACTTTTGGCTATTCTACTACATGGAATGGTGTCTATCATATATTTAAATGCTTCCTCCATTAGAAAGTTGTATTTTTAAAAATATATTCTTCTTCATTATACTGTAAAATGGATTTTCCTCAGGTCTGTCAAGGTTTTATTTTTCCCCCCAAAGCTCAACTTTACCAAATAACTAGCAAAAGAATTCAAAGACAAAATGCAACCCTTGGGCTAAACTGTCCACCTGTACTTAGAATAAAGACCCAGAAAAATGAAAAGGGAAAATGACACATTACCTAAAACTTTAGTGCGAGGTCTTGTAGAAGAGTTGAAAAATTAAAATAAAAACACTCTTCTTATGGAATACTTTTTATTAACAATATAATAGATTTATATGTGAAGTATATAAATATTAATTAATAAAATACTTTTCAAATTTAAAAGACCTAAGGAGATAATTCTAAAAGGGCATGCATGAGCAATACATAAAAAAAGAAATTTAAGTAGCTAAAAATGTATGAAGATATTGAGAGGCTCACTAATAAACCAAGAAATAAATATAAAAATGTTAATGAGCTACCACTCTGAAATGATCAAGTCATCAAGAATTTTATGAGTGATAACACTCAATGTTCATAATGATAAAAGAAAGTGGAAAACCTCTAATATTGCTGCTTGGAGAATAAAGTACTAGAAGCCTTCAGTAACACAGTTGGATAATAGGCACCAAAAGCTTGAAAATGGCTCCATACATCAATTCTCCTTCTGGAACCTAACCTAGTGAATTACTATAGAAGTGAGTGAAGATTTAATTTCAAGGATGTTTATTGGAAATAAAAAAATATAGGAAACAAACCTTATGCACCAAAAAGATGGTGACTGTTTTATATGTACATATTTTTATATTTCATATAGTAATATTTTACATATATTATTTCATATATATATATATATTCATGTCTAAGATAAAACTTTTAAAACCATACTGATGTACTTATAAACATGGGAAAGTATTAATAATGTACTCATTGAAACAAGAGTATAAAGATTACAGAGCAGTATTTGTTTTTATATATTCTATTATCTAGCAAAGTGTTTTCCAAAAAGTATGCAATTTATGTTTTTTTGAATGAATGGATAAATGTAACACTTGTAATTTTTAAATGATTCTTGACCATTTGTGAAGTGTGTTACTCATTTAACAGCAAATGTCAACATACAGATTTCTTTTGCTTATTTTATTTTTGTTAATTTTTACATTATGTCTAGATTCTGTATACAGTTATTTTTTAAGTCACTTCTAATCTTATTTACTCATGTATTCTTTTACTGTATTCATGAAATATCTTTGGTTTTATTTCAATAAATTATTCTTTATACATTTTAATATATTCTATGTTTAAATGGAATATTATTGTGATAATCAATAAAGAAATGGTTTGATGATTAAAATTTAAAGGGACAAATCTTTAATGTTGCTCTGGGATTCACCTTTAACCACTATAAAATACATATTTAAAGTGCTCTAGAAAATTACAAAAGGTCTCTTTGTCTAAGGAAAATCATTAAATTCCTCTAATTTCTCCTTATTAACAGCTTCTCTGCTTGGTTACCATGACAAGAACAAAATAAAATTAGGTGACCATTCGCTAGGCCAAGTGGTCTCAGTCTGGCAATCCCAGGTGTCCGGAGCAGCACATGGCCACTGACTTCTAGGGCTGTTTTTGCTGCTGCTCTGACTTTTATAGAGTTCTGGTTGTGTGTAGTGTTCCTGCATAGGATCTAATTGATTTTGGGAGAACAGTTTCTATCTGAATCTTTAATGAAGCTGTTGTGTCAGTTTCTTGACTAAACAGAAAGGTGAGAGGGACAGAAATCAAATCTATTGTGAGTAAATCAACAAGCCAAGGTTTCTAGGTTCTATGAAAGCATACTTTGTAAGTTTTCCTCCATTCAGTGAGATGTTAGCGAAATGGCATGGTGATGCTGGCACTAGAGAAGGAGGGTGAGGTAGGAATCAGGCCTGTGAAGGAGAGTCACCGTGTATGGTCTGAGTAAGGAAAAGTGTACTTGGAACTATCAAAGACAATGCATAAAGCTGTAGAGGAATGCCAGGGTATCATCAGAGTCTAACTTACGATTACTCACTCATCTTCCTTTCAAAGTTTCCCAAATGCTTGCCACCCTCCCTCCCTATTTGGTATTCTTTGCCTCCCTGCCTGTCCTGTGATTAATGGTCAGCCTGGACACCATATTGGTCTATCGAATGCCTATAAACTTTTCATCCATTTTTTGAACTGGCTCACCTGCCATTCCACTTTCCAGCCCTTGAAAATCATGTTTAGAGTTCATTCTAATTGATTTGAAGATGTTGAACATTGCTTGTGAATGTCACAACAACAGAGTGGCATGTAGGTTCTCTAAAAACTTTGTCACCCAACCTCTAATGGTACCTTTAATTAATTAATTAATACTTTCATGACTCTATCACATTTCTTATATAATTCATTTATTAATTAACCCATTTGACATTTAATAGTACCTACAATATACCAGGCCCAAACTGTCCATTTACAAAGTAGAACATTTATGTAAATTAGCATCATAATTTTATTATATTTCTTTTGAACCTACTTTCTTCACTGTAACAAAATTTCTCTACTCTCTACCTTTGTCATCTTTTCTCCTCCATTTTTAATGGAAACAAGAAAATATCAAATAATAGAAGAAGTTACTATGCAGGAAGTACTGAATGGTTTTAAGGGTGGAGGATAAACACTTAAAGTAACACCAAGAAGAGGCTGAGACACCGATAACTAAAACTTAATATCTCAGCTTTTCTGAGTGCTGTTTCTCAATGATTTTTTATGTTTGGATAGAGAAAAAACTGTTTGCAGAGGTTCTTTTTCTTTAAAGCTTTATTGTTGAAAGTATTACATATGTCCCCCTTTTTCCCCATTGATCCCTTCTAGCCTGCCCCCTCCGTCCTTCCCCGCTTCCCTGCCCCCCACAGTCTTTCATCACCCTATTATCTGTGTCCATTGGTTATGCATATGTGCACATAAGTTCTTTAGTTTATCTTTTCCTACCCCCCACCCCACTCCCCTCCTTCTCTCTGAGACTCCACAGTCTATTCCATGCTTCTATGTCTCTGGATCTATTTTGTTCATTCGTTTATCTTCTTCATTAAATTTCACATATGAGGGAAGTAATGTGATACTTGTCTTTCTCTAACAGGCTTGTTTTGCTTAGCATAATACTCTCCAGGTCCCCCCACGCTGTGTCAAATGGTAAAATACTGGCTGTTCTATCTTCATGAAAATCAATCACTTCTCCTTTTTTATGGTTCTTGTGGGCTCTCTAATTTTATATGTTCCTTTATTCATTTTCTTTATTCAGTCTCAGCCTATCCTAACTCAGTCTTAACTCAAGGCCCAGACAACTCTCACTTAGATAACTATCCATCTGTTTAAACCATGTCCTAGCTCACACATTGTGATAATATTGTGTTGATTTTTGTTGTTTTGAATATTTGAGGAATTGGATAGCTATTTACTTTTCATTCATATTGATAACATTGCAAAATTAATGATTTTAGTACATATTATCATCTCTAAAATCACAACTTCCTTCTCTTTTTCTTAGTTTTCATTTCAGCCTTGATACAAAACACACACACACACACACACAGACACAAATACACACAAAAACAAGAACAACAAACCATGGATTAATAAATTTAAAATTCTTAGAGAAAATAATTTCAAGATTGCAATCCTACTTTTAGCTAAACTAATATTAAATTTAAAGCACTTAATACTTGCTCAAATGCACTCAAAAGGAAAAAAGATACTGTATATATGCAACTTTCTTTTTCATAAAACTAGTTGTAGCCACACATAAAAATCCTGAAATTAAGACACATAACTTAAAAAAAGAGAAAACAAGGAAAGAATACTACCAAAAAACACAAAAAAACCCACAGCAGGCAGAAAGACAAAGAAAATGAACCACAAGAGACACAAAGCTACCAGAAAATAAAGAAAAAAATGGCTTTATAAAATCTCCTTTCATCAGTAATTACTCTAAATGTAAACAGACTGATTTCATCAATAAAGGGGCACAAAATAGCAGATTGAATCACACAAATAAAACTCTACTATATGTTGCCTTCTAGAGACACATCTAACCTGCAAAGACAATGGTAGATTTTAGGTGAAAGGTTGGAAAATGATTTTCCAAGCAAATAACATCCACAGAAAAGCAGGTGTAGCAATAATTATATTTGACAAAATAGATTTCAAGATAACAAAGAAAAGAGGAGACAAAGGTGGATATTTTGCAATGATAAAGAGGACACTACATCAAGAAAACAGAACACTTCTTAATATATATGCACCCAATCAAGGAGCACTGAAATACATTAAAAAACTACTCACAGAACTAAAGGAAGAACCAGATCACAACACAATCATAGTTGGGGACTTGATACTCCATTGACAGATCTAGACAGATTACTCAAAGAGAAAAGCAATACATAAATATTGGCCTTAAATGACACACTAGACCTAATGGACATAATTGACATTCACAGAGCTTTTCATCCCAGAGTATCAGGGTATATATTCCTCTCCAATGCACATGGAACATTCTGAAGGATAGACCATATGTTGGGTCACAAAACTAGCATTAAAAAATTCAAAAAGATTGAAATTATACCAAGTGTATTCTCCAAACAGGATGCCTTGAAATTAGAAATCAATGTAAAAAGAAACCCACAAATATGTAGAGATTAAACAACATACTACTAAAAAAATGACTGGCTCAAAAAAGAAATAAAAGATAAAATCAAAAGATATAGAGAAACAAATGAGAATGACAATACAACATACAAAATCTTCTGGGATGCACCAAAAGCAGTAGTAAGAGGAAAGTTTATATCATTACAAGCTAATCTCAAGAAACAAGAGAAATCTCAAGTAAAAAACCCTAACATTACATCTTAAAGAATTAGAAAAAAAGAACAAAAGCAACCAAATGTCAGCAGAAGAAAGAAAATTATAAAAATTAGAGCAGAATTGAATGAAATAGAGAACAAAAAATCTATACAAAAATTAATAAAACAAAGAGCTGGTTCTTTGAAAAAATTAATAAAATTGACAAACCCCTGACTAGACTCACTAAGGAATAAAGGGAAAAGACCCATATAAACAAAATAAAAAATGAGAGAGAAGTAACCATAGATATCACAGATATACAAAGGCTTGTACTAGAATATTATGAAAGACTATATGCCACCAAATTCAATAACCAGAAGAAATGGTGGAGTTCAGAGAAATATATATAATCTTCCTAGCCCAAATCATGGAGGATTGGAAAATCTAAATAGACTAATCAAAAGTGAGGAAATTGTATTCCGTTGTGTAGATGTACCACATCTTCTTTACGCAGCCTTCTATCACAGGACACTTTGATGGTTTCCATGCCTTGGCCACTGTGAATAATGCTGTAATGAACATAGAGGTGCATAAATCTGTTTTCTAGTTTTGGGGGTATATACCCAGGAGAGCCAGGGGAGAAATTGCTGGGGGTGAAGGGGGATCCTAATATATGATAATAGGAGAAGATTTGACTTTTGGTGGTGAGCACACAATGCAATATACAGATCTTTTATCATAGAAACCCACATTTGAAACCTATATGTCATATTAACCAATCTCACTCTAATAAATTTAATTTTAAAAATGTGAGGAAATTAAAGCAACCATCAAAAGTTCTGAAGCCCAGACAGTGTTGCTCAGTGGTTGAACAGCAACCCATGAACCAGGAGGTCATGGTTTGATTCCTATTCAGGGCATATGCCTGAGTTGAGAACTCGATCCCCAGTAGGGGGCGTGCAGGAGGCAACTGATGAATGACTCTATCTCTTCATTGATGTTTCTATCTCTCTCTCCCTCTCTTTTCCTCTCTCTAATATCAATTAAAAATAGAAACCTCCCGAAAAATAAAAGTCCAGGACCTTCACCAGTGAATTCTACCAAATATTCAAATATTTAAAATCTATCTTATTAAACTTTTCCAAAAAATTGAAGAAGAGAAAATATTTCCTAACACATTTTATAAGGCCAACATAACCCTGATACCAAAACCTGGTAAGGATAACATAAAAAAAGAAAACTAAAGACTAATATCTATAACAAATACAGCCTCAACCATCCTAAACAAAACACCTGCAAATTGAATACAAACAAAATTATACATCACAATCAAATGGGGTTCATTCCAGGGCTACAAAGATGGCTCAATGTACACAAATTAGTCAATGTAATACATCACATTAGCAAAATAAAAGATGAAAATCATATGATCTTATCAATAGATATAGAAAAAGTCATTTAATAAGATATAATACCCATTTATGATTAAAACACTCAATGGAATAGGAATATAAGAAAAGTACCTCAACATAATAAAGGCCATCTATGACAAACCCTCGGCCAATATTATACTCAATGGGGAAAAACTGAAAACTTTTTCAAAATTCAGGAACAAGACAAGAATGCCATTTCCACCCCTTTTTTAAAATTTTCATTTTTGGGAATCCTCACCTAAGAATATTTATTGCATTGTTTTTCAGAAATACAGTGGAAGGAAAGGAGGGAGCAGGAGAGAGAGAGAGAGAGAGAGAGAGAGAGAGAGAGAGAGAGAGAGAGAAGACATGAAAGACACATCAATTGGTTGCTTCCCACAGGCAACCCGACTGGAGTGGGGAGGAAACTTGAAACGCAGGTATCTGATCTTAACTAAGAATCAAACCTGAGACCCTTCAATGTGTGGGCTGATGCTCCAACCACTTAGAAAAACCTGCCAGGTCTACTGTCATCACTCTTATTCAACACGGCACTGGAAATCCTAGCCAGAGAAATAAGGCAAGAGAAAGAAATAAAAGGCATCCTAATAGGGAAAAAAGAAGTAAAACTGTCACATTTTGTAAATGATGTGATTCTGTCTATAGAAAACCCTAAAGACTCCACCAAAAAACTATTAGACACAATAAACAAATAAAGTTGCAGGATACAAAAATCAATGTATAAAAAGCTCCTGTCTTCCTGTATACTAACAACAAAATGTCAGAAAAAGAACTGAAGAACACAATTCCTTTTGCAATTACAACCAAAAAATAAATTCCTAGAAATAAACTTAGCACATGAAAGACCTATATACTGAAAACTACAAATCGTTATTAAAAGAGATTGGAAAAAAAAAACACAACACAACAAAATGGAAAAATATGCTGTGTTCATAGACAGGAAGAATCAACATAGTTAAAATGGTCATATTACTCAAAGCAATATACAGATTTAATGCAATCTCCATCAAAATTCCAATGTCATTTTTAAGGGAATAGAAAAAAATCTTCAGATTTGTATGGAACCACAAAAGATACTGAAGAGCCGAAGCAATCCTGAGAAAAAAGAACAAAGCCACATGTATTACATTTACAAAATAACAGTAATCAAAAGGAGGCAAGAGCATACAATGGAGTCAAGACAGTCTCTTCAATAAATTGTGTGGGGAAAATTGGACAGATACATGCAAAAAAATGAAAGTAGACCACCAACTTATACCATTCAGAAAAATAAACTGAAAATGGATAAAGGACTTAAACATAAGACAGGAAACCATAAAAATCTTAGAAGAATCCATAGGCAGCAAAATATCAGACATATGTCATAGCAATATTTTACTGATACAGATCCTAGGACAATGGAAACTAAGGAAAATAAATAAATGGGACTACATCAAAATAAAAAACTTCTGCACAACAAAAGGAACCACATTATCTCACTCATATGTGGAATATAATGAACAACATAAACAAATGTTCCAGAGACATAGAAGCATGGAACAGACTATCCAACCTCAGGGGGAAGGCAGTGGGGGGAGCGGTGGAAGGTGTGGGGAGGGGGGTGTGAGAGATCAACCAAAGGACTTGTATGCATGCGTATAAGCGTAACCCATGGACACAGTCAGTAGAAGGGGAGGAGTGAGGGCCTGTGCTGGGAGAGTGGGAATGATCAAGGAGAGGTCAATGGGGGAAAAGGATTCAAACAATAAAGACTTAACAACAACAACAATAACAACAACAGCATGGTATTGGCTGTAAAAAACGCACAGATCAATGGAACAGAACTGAGAGCCAAGGTACAAAACTAGATGTATATGGGCAGATAATTTTCCACACAGGTGCCAGAAATACACAATGGAGTAAGGAAAGACTTTTCAATAAATGGTGCTAGGAAAATTGGAAAAGCACATGCAAAAGAATGAAAATAGATTACAGTTTTCCCCATTTACAAAAATTAATTCAAAATGGATCAAAGATCTAAATATAACATCTGAAACAATAAATTACATAGAATAAAACATAAGAACTAAACTTTTGGACCTTGGTCACAGAGATTATTTTATGAACCTGACCCCAAAGGCAAGGGAAGTAAAGGCAAAATAAACAAGTGAGACTGTCTAAAACCAAAAAGCTTCTGTCCAGCCAAAGAAACCAACAACATACAAAGAGGCAGCAGTCCAAATGGGAAATGATATTTGCAAGCAGTAGCTCCAGCAAAGGTTTAACATCCAAAATATATAAAGAATCCATAAAACCCAACACCAAACAAACAACCCAATTAAAAATGAGCAGAGGACCTGAACAGACACGTGTCCTAAGAAGACATACAAATGGCCAACAGCTATATAAAAAAATGTTCCACCTCACTAGCAGTTAGGGAAATACACATCAAAACTACAATGAGATACCACTTCACACCTGTTAGAGTGGCCATGATCAACAAGACAGGTCATAAGTGTTGGAGAGGTTATGGAGAAAAGGAAACTGTCGTTCACTGCTGCAGGGAATGTATAGCCTCTATGGAAAACAGTCCAGCAATTTCTCAAAAAATTAAGAATAGAGTTACCATATGATACAGAAATTCCCTTCCGGGATATATACGCCAAAAAAAAAAACAACTGAAAAGCATGTATTCACAAAGATATATGCACCCCTATGTTCATTGCAGCATTATTCACAGTGGCCAAGACATGGAGACAACCAAAGTGTCCTGCAATAAAGGATTGAATAAAGAAGATGTGATACATGGAATACTACTCAGCCATAAGAAAGGAATGAATAGTGCCATATGTAACAACATAGATGGACCTTGAGAACATCATAATAAGTGAAATAAGTCAGTCAGAAAAAGCTAAGAGCTAAAAAACAGACAAACAAAAAAGCTAAGAACCATGTAACTTCACTCATATGCAGAATATAAAACTAAAACTCATGGACACAAACAGTAGTGAGGTAGTTGCCGGAGGAAAGGAAGTCGGAGGTGGGGAGGAAAGGGGGCCTAATAATGTGGTGATGGAAGGTTGTTTGACTTTGGGTGGTGGGCACATGGTGCAATATACACATCTTGTATCATAGAAATCTACACCTGACACCTATATGATCCTATTAACCACTGTCACCCCAATAATTTAATTTGTTTAAAACCTGTTTGAGACTCACCAAAGTCTTTATAGTTCCTATACTTGCTAATTCACCAATATGGGTAAAAAAATCAGTGTCATTCCATATATGTACTCTCTAAGATAGCAATCTGAGCTCTTTCTTGCCTCAAATAACAAGAAATTAGTATTTTCCTGCCTTCTGCCCCATCTCTTAACACTTGATTCTTATGAGACAGCCCAGTTCTGGTCTTCCATCCTGTGAGCTAATGTAGAAATTTTGATAATCTAGTGCCATTGGCCAAATTGTTGGTAGAACTTAAAGATACCTCCTGGGCATCAGTAGAGAGATAAACAAATAACAGCTCTTTCTACATCATATTTGCTTGACAGGAGGGGAGGAGTTTCCAGGGATGGGTTTAGGTCTTAGGATTACAGGCAATTAAAGTAGTAAACTGAGTCTCCAAATTCATTTTTATGGGTGAGCCTCTGCAGTATTAGCCATATAGTGAAATTGTTCTTCTTCTCAGCACTATTCCTAGCCGTAATACACAATGAGGTAACAAACAAAACAAAACAAAAAAAGATTTACTCATCCCTCATCCTGACAGTGTTGCTACTTCAACTGCTGAATCCAGCATCAACCCTAGTGGACAGGCAACAGTGCATGTAGGTGACACCGACACTGCTTTTTCCCAGTGGGACCAGCTAACTATTGTCAGGAAGGATTTCTATGACATGTGAGTAAAGCTGCTCCTTTCTAATTTGTTTCATCACCAGAAATATTCTAAGCTAGGAAAGGCTTGCAGTTGCAATGGAGGGTGGTGACTTTTGGACTCTCTCACGGAGACTTTTCCTTGGGCATTGGTCTGCATGCAGGGTGGCTGGCATAGGCAGGTGCGGAAGTGGCATCAATGCTCCTCTGAGATCTTGTTTCAGAGCCCAGTTCTGGCCCCATTTCCTAACGCCCTCGTCATAAATTATTTTTTAGGAGCCCAATTGCCCTTTCAGAAACCTGCTCTTGGCTAGGTTCCCCCAGTTCCCTTCTATGATTATGATTTTCATTTAAATCTGTCTCTCTTCCTGGCTTTACTATAGAACCCCACAGTTGGCATTAGAACCTGACATAGTAAGACTCTATTTTTTTAAGTAACTGAATATTTGATCCCAAAATGTACTCTGCACTCTTTGAATCCAAATATAACTTTAGTTAATACTCGTAAGTAGAAAAGAAAAAAAAATGAGTTTGTCACCTTTCCATGTTACCAGCTTCTGGCCAATTTACTGGGAAAGGAAATTGGCCAGAAGCTGGTAACATGGGCTTCTCGGCATCTAACTCTTTCTACATCTTCTATCATAAACGCATACCAACTCTTTAATCTCACCGAATGGAGAGAGCTAATAACTGATTATTACATCTTCTAAAATTTATAAATCTAGTTTTCTGCTTCTTTACAAATTCACATAAATGACATAGAATTTTAATTGCTAAAGAGATCTTTGGGACCAATTGGTAGAGTCAAGTTAGTTTTAAAATGAGAAAGAAAGTGCTTGTCCTGGAAAGGATTACTGAAGGTCATATTAGCTTTGAAGTTGGGTCTCTGTCTTTGATGGCAAATACTTCTCCTATCTTACTAACTTTAAAAATACTTAAGCATATTTTAATAATTGTACTTAATATATGTCATATGTGGACTATTTCTGATATGGCCAAGAATCATGTTGATTTTTAGGTGAAAGTTAATGTCAGTTCATTTCATGTGAAACTCAGAAAATTTTTGCTGTAATACTTGACATGAAAATTTCATTTTTAAAAGAAAGATTATCATTTCCAAATTTTAATGTAAACACTAACATTATGTATACTCTGTATATAATATACTAGTGGCCCAGTGCACGAATTTGTGCACATTGAAAGGAAATTAATTAGAAGAAATATTTAAATATTGGTATTTGCCCTTTCTCTATAATAGAAGTGTCAGAGATGAAAGAAAATTAGTAAAATGTATATGAAAATAATATGTAAATTGGTTAATAAATAAACAATAACAACGTGATATAACAATAACAAAAACATGATATAAAAACAAAAACGTGGTATAAAAACATTGATACAAATAACGACTGATAAATTGATT
>NW_006284941.1:189299-189985 GCF_000327345.1 Myotis davidii
TGGTGTGCGGGCGGGGGGGGGCGGGGAGGGTAGGTCCCTCAGCCCGGCCTGTGCCCTCTCGCAGTCTGGTTCCCCTCGGGAGATAATGACCTGCTGGCTTAGGCTTGCTCCCGGTGGCAGAGGGCAGGCCCAATCCCTACATGCCTGCCCCTCAGCCCCTCGTCGGGCTCAGAGCAGGGCCAATTGGGGAGTTGGGGCACCGCCCCCTGTCATGCACAGAGCAGGGCGGATCAGGAGGTTGCGATGCCACCCTCAGGCATGCTCAGGGTAGGGCTGATTGGGGGATTTGGGCAACGCCCCTGTCACACTCAAGGCAGGGTTGATGGGGAGGTTGTGGCGCCACCCCCTGTCATGCACAGAGTAGGGTGGATCAGGGGGTTGGGGTTCCGTACCTTGTCACGCACAGAGCAGGGCCGATCAGGGGGTTGAGTAGCACCCCCTGTCATGCACAGAGTAGGGCTGATCAGGGGGTTGGGGCACTCCCCGCTGTCACACTCAGGGCAGGGCCAATGGGGAGGTTGCGGCTCCACCCCGTCACACACAGAGCAGGGACCATGGGGGGGTTGGGGCGCTGCACCCTGTCACACTGCTCCAGGGGCCAGAAGGCCTCGCTGTTCACCCCATCCCGGTGCTGGGAGGCTCCGCTGATCCCAGGAGAGGAGGCCTCGTGGCTCCGCTGATCCCAG
>NW_006284941.1:190022-191191 GCF_000327345.1 Myotis davidii
TTTCCTTTTCTCCTTTTTTTTAATTCTAGGCCACCAGCTTTAGCTCTGAGGCTCGGCTCCAGCTATGAGACCTCCGCTGCTGAAAGCAGATTTCTGGCCTTTGTTTACCCTTCTCTATTTGAAACAATGTTGCGGTCCTGCTGGCTGAAGCCCCCGGTTTTGTTTAGCTTCTATATGTGTTACAATGTTGTTTAGAGTGCAGCTGAGAGGCCGGCAGCAGCAGGCGGGAACCTTGGCTTCCTCCGTCACTGGAGCAAGCAAGCCTCCTTCAGCTGCCTGGCTGCTGGCTGCCATCTTGGTTGGCAGTTAATTTGCATATCTCGCTGACTAGCCAATGGGAAGGGTAGTGAAGTTATGGCTAATTACCATGTTCGTCTATTATTAGATAGGATATATCTATATATATAGATAGATAGATAATTAAATTATATACATATGTATAATACATGTATGTTTTAAATATATATCCTATATAATAAAGAGGTAATATGCAAATTTCCCATCACACCCTCATACAAGTTGGCTGCCACAAGATGACCATTAGAGGAGAGCAGTTGCGGGGGACCAGGCCGGCAGGGGAGGGCAATTAGGGGTGACCAGGCCTGCAGGGAGGGCAGTCAGGGGCAACCAGGCTGGCAGGGAAGGGCAGTTGGGGCCGATTGGGCCAGCAGGGGAGTAGTTAGGTATCAATCAGGCTGGCAGGGGAGTGGTTAGGGGTGATCAGGCTGGCAGGCAGAAATAGTTAGGGGCAATTAGGCAGGCAGGCAGACCAGCAGTTGGGAACCAACAGTCTCAGATTGTGAGAGGGACATCCCTCAAGGGGTCCCAAATTGGAGAGGGTGCAGGCTGGGCTGAGGGACACCCTCCCCCATTGCATGAATTTTGTGCACCAGGCCTCTAGTTGGATAATAAAACAGATTCTATACTTTTGGGGTAGAAAGATTGTATTTAACAGGAGCTTTCTTAGGGTAGTTACTTAAGTTGTTTATAATGACATAAGGCTATTCAGTATAGGAGATATTTGTATTCAGGCCAAAGGCCTTTGTATTCTGTTTAAATTATAATGTGTAAGCAGCCTTCCACAGCCAATTAAAATATTTGCTGTTTATTTCTTTGAATGATGAGAGCATTTATAAACTCAACTAATTTTGGAAAAAAATAGTAATATA
>NW_006284941.1:191403-192549 GCF_000327345.1 Myotis davidii
TCCTATATAATAACTGCCCTCCCCTTCTGGCCTGGTCCCCCCCAACTGCCCTCCCCTGCTGGCCTGATTGCCCACAACTGCTCTCCCCTACCAGCCATCTTGTACCAGCCATCTTGTGCAAAGGTGTGACTGGCAATTGCATATTACCTCTTTATTATATAGGATTCTTATTATCAGCCAACATTATATTAGCAACAACATGTCACCAAGAGAAGGGAACACAAAAGGTCTGTATTATTATAGGAAAATAAAAGTGAGAGTATCAATGTGGGATAGCTGCATGGGAGGGAGACCAATTAGAATGTAGCCTCCAGGGACCAATGACAGGATGATGCTGAGGATGACAGAAGGAGGAATATTGAAAAGGACACTAAAATCAAACTGCTATACAGATTTGCCAATGGCAAACCATTAAAACAACAGGAAAATAAGTTGAAAATAGTCAGTGGAAAGGCATCTATTTAAGAATTACAAAGTTAATCAAAACATTCTTAAAGGAAATGTGACAATTGTTAACACTGCCTCTACTGTCAGAGTGAAGTTTTATCAGAATCCTGAGCTCCGCCATGATTATCAGAGCAAAGAAAGATGTTTCAAGAAGCCACCTGATTCTTAAGTGCTAATAATTAATTGTTAATCAGACTTCTTAGTTGAGTGCCAAATCTCAGTCAAATTTGGCCTAGCAGGAAAATGAATGGTACAAATGGGCAGTGGGACACACTTACTTTGAGGAATACCACATTATAATATTTATGTTCTAAAAGCCCCATTATTTCTCAAAAACAAACAAACAAACAAAATAATATATAAATAGCACAATTATCCCCAGAGTTTTGGAAAAAATACCTAGTCATATAAACATGTTTCAAAATTGATGACTTTACAGCTGATCAAAATATGCCATCCTATCTAATAATAGACAAACATGGTAATTAACCATACCTCTGCCATGCTTCCCATTGGCTAATAAGGGCGATATGCAAATTAACTGCCAACCAAGATAGCAGCCAGCAGCCAGGCAGCTGAAGCGAACAGGAAGCTTGCTTGCTCCAGTGATGGAGGAAGCCAAGGTTCCCCGCCTGCCGCTGCTGGGCTCTGAGCTGCACTCTAAGCAACTATGTTGCAATTATAGAAGCTAAACAAACT
>NW_006284941.1:193208-202838 GCF_000327345.1 Myotis davidii
TATGTTTACTTTGAATTTATATTAGTTCATACAAACACTCCATCCATGCTTTTGTTCCGGCCCTCAGTCCTGTTTAAGAACCCATTGTGGCCCTCGAGTCAAAAAGTTTGGCCACCCCTGCTAGCTACACTAATAAAAGAGAAACATGCAAATTAACCATCACTCCATCACTCTGCTACAGCCACCAGCCAATCAGAGTGACTATGTAAATTAACCCAACAAAGAGGGCAGTTAATTTGCATATGCAGGCACAGAGTGAAGACTAAAGATGACTGAAGATGACAGCGGCCATGGAGCTGAAGCAAGCAGGAGGCTTGGGTTACCCCCGGCAATGGAGGAAGCCAAGCTTCCCACCTGCCCTGGCCGGCCCCCGGCTCCACTCAAGGCTATAAAGTTTCAATTATAGAAGATAAATTAATCCCAGAAAAGAAAAAAATGGAGAGGCTGGGAGCTTGCATCTCTGGGGGGCGAGGCCAGCCCGAAAATGGCCATCAGCCCCTCACCTAGGCTGGCCAGCCAACCCAGTGGAACTCCCCCACCCTGAAGGGGTTGTGGGCAGCCTGAAAAGGGCCCTCAGCCCCTCACCCAGGCTGGCCAGGCACCCAACCTGATCTGGGACACCCTTCAGGGCAAACCAGCCGGCCCCCACCCATGCACCAGGCCTCTGTCCTATATAATAAAAGGGTAATATGAAAATTTACCCTAACAGCAGAACAACTGGGAATAACTGGTCACTATGACACACACTGACTACCAGGGGGCAGACACTCAATGCAAGAGGAGCCCCCTGGTAGTCAGTGCACTCCCACAGGTGGACCTCTGTGCAGCCACAAGCCAGGCTGACGGCTGCCAGTACAGTGATGGTGGTGAGAGCCTCTCCCGCCTCCTCAGCAGCGCTAAGGATTTCCAACTACTGGTTAGGCCTGCTTCCCGCTGGCAAGTGGACATCCCCTGAGGGCTCCCATGTTGCCAGAGGGATGTCTGACTGCCAGCTTAGAACTGATCCCCTGTGGAGCGGGCCTAAGCCAGCAGGTTAACATCCTCTGAGGGGTCCCAGACTGTGAGAGGGCACAGGCTAGGCTGAGGGACCCCCCTGAGTGCACAAATTTTTGTGCACTGGGCCTCTAGTATAATTAATATTTGGATTAAAATTATATGTATGTAACTCCAAATATGGTTAGTCAGTTATTCCTTAACAATACTACAGAACTCCACATTTTTCTAACATGCAAATATATAATTCCAGGGCTTTATTTCCTCAAGATTATGGAGTAGAATGATATTTTTGTTCTTATCGATTAGGTAAATTTCTAGTACTCTGTATCAGTATGCCAGTTTATATAGAATACATTAATAAATGCATTTAAATCATGAAAGGGTGATGGGGGATAAAGTGTATATAGTCTCCTCTTGACATTAAGCATTTTGCTTTTTCTAGGTTTAGCTTAGCTCTTAGCTCTTCTTATGTTAGTGGCTCCAGAGGAGAATGTGTCCTTGGGAAGATCAGGATACCCTAGAAGCAAGCTTACAGCCTTGCAAGTCTAGTAACTATTCTCACTTAGTTCTAACAAAGGTCAAAATACAACAGGCAAAAGGTTAAATAAAGTTTCTTTATGCCAGAACACTAAACAGTTTCCCAAAGTGAAAACTTCTTGTTTAATTGTTTCTTTACCTCTCTCTTCCACTTCATAGAGGAAATGACTGTAAAAACAGAAAACACTTCAACTGAGAAGGGGGTTATTTATGATTCCCCCTTATAATGAGACTTCCTCATTTCATTGCAACTTCTAAGAAAAGTAAAGCAGACTAACTTTGCTGTTTTCCAAAGTAAGTTATTTTTATATACTGTAAATTATTAACGTATTTTAGTGTAGATAAATTTTTCTAAAATTAAAGATATTTTAAATTGCAAATTCTCTTTTTATTTTTTTATCGAACAGGTCAGTAATTTACTGAGATATTCCAATCTCTCATACTTTCTGAAGAAGGAGTAACAGAATTGTGCAGAGTGATGCACTGTGTCATTATCAAACTGAATTGATCTGAACCTAAAAATGGAGGAAAAATTCTTGTAAGATGAAATTTGCAATTTGGGGCACAGAGGAAAATAGCAGTCTCATCAGGATGGCCTTCCTGGAGCCATTGTGCTGATCAGCCACAGTGAAAACCCTTATCTGAGCTTTATTCAGAGGATTAGCATATTCCAACATTAGCACACTTCCACTCTTCCTCAGCTCATTACCACAGCTGAAGGCCATGGGCACATTGTTATTTCATTTTTTTTTCTAAATTTACTCTTCAATCAGGTTAATACTGAAGTTGCAAGCTTTTGCTGGTAATTGTAGTCAGAAATATGGCTGTGCAAACTTACTAAGAAATGCCAAGAGTATTAAGCGATAAAAGAAAATTGCCTTGCATTAGTCAATTACTTGAATATATGTAATATTCTTTTTTTTTACCTTAAGGTCTTCTTATAAATGTGTTTCTTTGACTGCTATAAAGGTTACTATAGCCACCAGATTTATGTATTTCTTATATATTATCACAAATATGTAGGAACAAAGTTTAAATCATTTATTTGACTACTTTGACAGATATAAATATAATTTTGTTGATATGAATGAGTATATCATCTCATGATAACACATTTTTCTGTATTTTTAACATACACAATATTTTTAATTGGGAAAAGTCAAGAAATTTATTTAAAAAATAAGAAAACTACCACATCTTGATTGAAGATAACTAGAAAACCAGTATCATTATGCAAGCCCTGAGGAAAATAAAATTAGAAATAATTAATTCATCCCAATAAACAAAGTCACTGAATAACTAGGTGGGAGGAAAGAAGGAAGGCAAGAGAGGGGGGAAGGGAGGAAGGAAGGAAAGAAGGAAGGAAGGAAAGGAGGGGAAGGAACAAAAAAGAAAAAAGGAAAGAGGTTTGAAGAAGGAAAGGAAAGCTAGTCAGGCATTAATATACAATTTGGGGGGAGAATATATAAACTTCAAATGGAATCACTCAAGATACTTATCTGAGCTAGAAACTGAGAAGGAAAATATGTAGGTGCAGGCTAATTATTAATTGACTATAATTTTAAATCAAGTTCAGTGCCCACTTCATCTTTAAAGACTTAGGATCTGGTTTAGATAATCAATAAATATTAGAATAAAAATATTACAAAGTAATATAAAATCCACCTTAGAAAGATTAAACAGCTAATACATTTATAGGGTGAAGGCATAAAATTAATGGCTGTAAACTTGGTAAACTTCTTTTAGCTTAATTTAAAGAACTTTCATTCATAATCAAAGAAAAAAATCTACTTTGGGAGTAGTAAGTTTCTTATCCCAAATTGAGCAATACGTGTAAATAAAAAGGGGGAGTGTTTAGATTTACTCAAACCTTGGGATTATAGTTCTTTAATTAAAGTCACACAAAAATATATAAAAGAAATTTTATAAATAACATAGCAATAAAATTATATCTAACATGTGAACATGCAATGTCATAATATGTAGATTTAAATAATATTTTCCTAAAATCAGTATTTCTAAAGTTTAAAAATTCAAAAAATTATTTTAATATAATCAATGCATTATTTTTATAGTTTACATCTGTTAGGGTCACAGAGGGAGGTAAAGAATTATGAATGTATTAGGTCATCTGGAAAACCAGATGGGCTGAGCCCCCAAATGGCACCAGCACTCAGGGACTGGGAGTCAGAGATTCTTAAGGACTCCAGGTGCGCTTTTTCTTGGTGGAGAATTCTCTGGGCGGGTTCTGAAGGGAGAGATAATGGTCTTAGCAAGTGGAATGTGGTCTAAGCAAAAGGAAATGTCAGTTGTGAAGTGGTTTAGAGGTCAGTTCCCAAGGGAGGGGATGCTGATTCAATTATTCGATCAGACGTAACAACAGCCATTTAACACATTTTACCATTTATTAAAAATCACAGAATATATTTTCAGAGGAAATAGTAATTATATGAATGAGCACATTAGAAATATAACAGCTTGTATGATTGAAATACACTCTCAATGTCATTAGTTTCTGCTAATTAGTTTCCATATTTTAGGTAGCACTAATTTCCTAGAAGTAAAAGTTGTTTTCTCCTGCATGACAACAGTGATTACAATATCACATGGTTCCATATCGGACTTTTATATCATTAACAGTGAAAATAACTTTCTTTAGATCTAGTAAAAGAAAGTTCCACTTGTCACCCAAGGCACCGTATTCTCAAAAATATAGTTTTCCATTACCAGACTTCATAAAGATTATCCCCAGGCTAAGCTGCTATTTTGGGACTTAATGTTTTCTGCCATTATAGATTTTGTAAAATTTCCATAATGTGAATTCTCAAAAAATCTTGCCCTATTTCTTGGATCATATCTCTAAAATTTACAGTAAGATAAATAATTTGTTCATTTATGCCCTGTTAATTTGTAACTGCCAAAATATGTGCTATACAAGAATCAGAAGTAATTGATTTTCATTCTTGAGTCCAAGAGGTAAGGTAATTCACACACCTAAAACCACAGCAGGAAACAAACATAAAAAATATATGACCACCTTAGGCACTACATAAGAATGTTAAGTACACTGAAATGTTTTGAAAAATCAAAGACATAATGATAAGAATGTTAAGGCAACTCATTGCCTCTAACAATTAGTGAATGTGTCCTTCATTCACTGGTTTTTGATTATTCAATCTGATATTCAAGAGTGCTTTGTACTCATGCTGCCGTCCAACATTTTATGAAAGTTAAAAAAAATGTAGCTTTGGCAGCAAAATGACAGCAGGAAGGAAAATGGCAGGACACCAAAGGCTTTTCTTTTTGTGGAAAGATCAAACTAATTGCTCCAATATTTCAAGATAAGTACGTGAATATTACCAGAGAAAGTTTTAATGTTGCATGCTTAAATCCTTCATGCATCCCACAAACTTTGGGTAATTTTTTAAGTAGAAGAAATAGGAAACAAATGTAACCAATAAATGTTTCATAGGGCCTAACAGACAATCTTCCATAACTGAATGTTATATTATAGCCAACCTGTATATCAAGATGTTCTCATCCTCTATTTTCAAAATATCCTTATAATAAATATATACACAAGCATAGATGCTTTATTGGCATAAATGCTAATCCTCGTTTGTTTGTTTTTTATGGAATTATTTTTCTTAAATACTATGTTCATGTTTTTAGTACCTTCCTGTTTTAGTGCAGACTTGAAAAAGTATGCAAGGGCTCTTCTGATGTTCTTCCAAGTCTACCCATCAAGCTGGTGAAGGTCAACCTTTCATTTGAGAAAGTAGCATAATGAGAAAATCTGATTAGGTAAAATAAGCCTGATTAGATCCCAATGGGCAAAGGATACTCATTGAACCAGACTTTAGTAAAGCCCTTGGTTAAGTTCTGTTTGAAGGACAACAGAACCCCTCTGACAAGTCCAAAGAAACTGCTGTCACAGATTCTATTTTTCCACAATGTCTTTCATCAGGTGAATGAATCTTTGCTAAAGAATTACCAAAAGAAAATATAGGCCATTATACACTGTCCATTGATACACTCCAGAGCTACGTAATATTTCTTTTAGAGGTGGAAAGTTAGATTTGTTGGTTGACTGAATAGGGTGTAGCAAAAAGTTGATATACTCTTCTGTTGTTTTTCAAACCAAAAAATTACTCTTATTTGATTCTAAGTGGCAAGTGAAATAATAATTAAAAAAAATAGGGTAGCTATCCTATCAATTGTCACCATAAAGGGAAAAGGCAACAATTTAAATCTTTGTTACTCTAACAGCAAACATCTTCAGATTCTAGACATTATTTTTATTTCCAAGAGGGGGAAGGGCAAAGCTGTGGTGGACTGCAAGAGAACATTATCTTTTCATGTTAGTAAAGTCCCTTACTTGCTTATAAATAACTAAAAATTCCCCTTATGTGAGGAATCCTTAAGTGACTCCATAAAATTGACATTCATCTAAACCATTGGCTATTAGTTTTTTCTATTCTGAAATAAGAATGAATTTTTTAGGTTGGTAGCTATGATATGCAATGAAAACCAGGAGGCAGATGCTCAACACAAGAGCTTACCCCTGGTGGTCAGTGTGCTCCCACAGCCAACTTCCTGTTGCCGGCCAACTTCCTGTGGTCCGTTCCCCTGCTGGCAGGCCCCTATCAGCCAGATTGGGACTGGGCGAGATGGTCCCGATCAGCCCCAATTGCTGGCCAGGCCGAGGGACCCCACCCATGCATGAATACATGCACCGGGCCTCTTAACACTTTTAACACTTCCATTGTGCAATTAAATCTGCAATTGCTGTACCTGTCATCAGAAAGCAATAGTCATACCAGAATTAAGCAGCTGAGGCTCTATGGCTCAGAAAACCAAGTTTTGGAGAAGCTCAAATTATATGTGATTTAGATTCTTGATTATCTTGCTTTTAAAGTAAATTAAAAAAATAATGCATTAAGTAATTTCCAATGAGATCAATAATTAAACTAGTAGTAGCAAGATAAGTGTTTCCTCTGAGAAACTTTGTCTTATTCCATCTCTGGGTCTTCTAAATATTTTTGAACCTGAATAGAATAAATTTTAAAATGTTTTATAGTAACAAGTGAAATGTCCTCTTGCCACTCACTTGCTGAGGAAATGAATATGTTCTGATGAATGTAAATACTCCATATTGGGGATGTCTGGTCTTCAGAGACCTGAAAGCAGCATACTCTAATTTGGGGATTTCAAATTATTTCTTCTTGTGAAAGAATGCATGCATACTCACACACAAACCTACACACACCAGTTGCTATACATAGAGAACAAGGCAGGCCACTCAGTAGCTTATGCTGATTGATGACAATAAAGAAATGAATAAAAGGATGATAAATGTCCGCTTAATTTATTCTAGAAAATTAGTCATTAGATTTTGTAATCTATTTGATCATTTTTAGAAAATATGTCAGAAACCTAGAAATAAGGCATAAAGGTGGTAGCACCTCCTTATGATGTCATTGTGGGGGCCAGAATGAGTCACTCCACAATGTGCCTCTGTGATATGCAGACTGTTTCTAGCAAAAGGCAATATTAGCCTCCAGCTGATGAGAAACTTTTGCCCCTTCCTTAACCGCCTAGAACAGGGGTGGGGAACCTATTTTCTGTCAGGGGCCATTGGATATTTATAACATCATTCGCAGGCCATACAAAATTATCAACCTAAAAATTAGCCTGCTATATTTGTTCAAACATTTAATTTACTCTCCCCTAATTCCTTGGCAGGGCCAGACCAAATGATTCCGTGGGGCTTATATGGCCTATAGGCCAGAAGTTCACCCCTGACCTAGAAGAAACTGAATTAAAGGCATTGACCATAATAAGCTATTGTCAGAGATAATCTCTTTAGACCTATCTGTAGGGCAGGGAAAACTTCTATTTACTGAGCATCTGCAATGACCCTTTGAAGCCCCTGAAGCAATTTAAGTCATCTCTAGCTCAACCTGTCTCATGTACCCATTAGAGGCTCGGTGCACGTATTCATGCATGGGTGGGGTCCCTCGGCCTGGCCGGCAACTGGGGCTGATCGGGACCATCTCGCCCAGTCCCAATCTGGCTGATTAGGGCCTGCCAGCAGGGGGACAGACCGCAGGAGGTTGGCTGGCCACAGGAAGTTGGCTGTGGTAGCACACTGACCACCAGGGGGGAAGCTCCTGTGTTGAGCATCTGCCTCCTGCTGCTCAGTGCATGTCATAGCTACCAGCCAGTTGTCCAGTTGTCCAGTCATCCAGTCATAATGGTTGCTTAGGCTTTTATATATACAGATGTTATCTTTCTATTCCTTAACCTCTCATGCCTACTGGGTCTCTGAGTCTCTTATGTATGTGGGATTCTCATACATATGTATGTATTAAATCTGGTTATTATCTCTTGCTATCTTTCTCATGTCTATTTGATTATTAGAACCGCCAGAAGTACATTGAGGGTTGAGGAAAGTTTGTTCCACCCTCACATCATACAAGGGCAAAAACTTTGATTAAAGTTCTCACACTTAGTGAAACTACAACTCAACTAGCAGAATTTTATCAGGAGGAGATGCAAATAATTTCTATCTAACAGAACACATAACACCAAAAATTATAGTTTATGGGCCTAGTTGCAGTTAATGAAACAATCTTATCCAAACATTTATTTGTTAAATTATACATACCTCTACCTCTATCTCTACATCTTAGCCTTCCTTCCTTCCTTCTTTCCTTCCTTCCTTCCTTCCTTCCTTCCTTCCTTCCTTCCTTCCTTCCTTCCTTCCTTCCTTCCTTCAGGCCTTCTTTCCTTCCTTACTCTTTCCTTTCAGTTTCTTTCTTCCTCTCTCAACCATCTATATGCATCTATGTATTTATCTATGTATCTATGTATCTATCTATCTATCTATCTATCTATCTATCTATCTATCTATCTAAACTTGCCGAATGCTCTTTGGACCAGTTTTAATATATTCTTAATGGTTCATCTCATTAATTAAAGAGTTAAAAAGATGTGAAACATGTTCATTTTATATTTACATGGAAATCATGTTGTTGAATCTTTTGAAAATTAGCACTTTTGTAGGTCATCCACTAAAACATGCAACTGAGACCACCTGATGGGGCCAAGAACACTGCCATGCAGAAAAGTGTATGTATTTACTGGGCTATTTAATCTTGAGCACATCTTTATTTAGTTTGATGACTCTGGGAATCTCAAAGTTTTGTGTGTGTTTTTAGTTTATGATTTTTGTTTGTTTCTGATTCATGCAGACTGAAAATTTATTTTTTACCTGTGGGAAACATAAATGGACATTGAGTATTATGGTTGACCATTTGATGATCTTTGTTAATTGACAATGGAGATCAATCCTCTGTCACATGAAAGATGACAGAAAATCTAGTCTGTATTTATTATTCTTTAGATATCTGTTTGTTAACTGGGAAGGAGAGCAAGTTTTTGAGGTCTTGACTAGTTTTACCTTTTATCTGTGGCTAAAGCTGCAGCTCTGAAGCCGAGGGTTCTCTACACTTTTCTGTCATTGAGGAAAGTGTTTACCTTTTTTTAGGTGAGTGTGAAAAATTTTGCTATATCTGAAGAGCATTAATAGATTATCATATATTTTAAATTAAAAGAGCTCTATTTATATTGATATATGAAGACTATGTATTTTCAAAATTCACAGAAATTAAAGAAACAGAATTTTTAATATTATAAAATGATTGAATAAAAACTAAAACTTTCTTACTGAAACTCCTTGTTCAGAAACATTCTATGTTGGTAGTTACAAAATAGTCACGAGGACATAAAGTACAGCATAAGAAATATAGTTAATAATATTGTAATAACTATATACGGTGCCAGTTGCATATTGGAAATATCAGGGGGAACACTTTGCAAAGTATATGATTGTCTAATCACTATACAGCACACCTGACACTAATATAAAATAATAGTGATTGTAAACTCTAATTTAAAAAAATTAATTTAAAAAGATAACATTATGAATTCAGATTAACATAATTAAAATATATCGTTGGACAAATGAGAAAGATTTAATAATTTTGTTCTAAGTAAATAGAGAAGCAGCATATGTCTTTTATCATCATATAT
>NW_006284941.1:202961-204875 GCF_000327345.1 Myotis davidii
ACCGGAACAATAGGAACAACCAGAACAACCAGAATGATGCATCATTATGACATGCACTGCGGCCAGTCAACCAACTCGATTGGGGGTGGGGCCGGCTGGCCAACCTCCTGAGGCCCCTCCCCCGGGCCAGCCTGACTCTGATCAGTCCCAATGGGGTGGGCTGGCCAGACCCCACCCATGCACAAATTCATGCACTGGGCCTCTAGTTAAATATAACACTAGATTTTATATTCATAAGATTTTTTTTTATCATAAAATATCCTCTTTAGACTGAATGTCAAAAATGTTTTATATGGGTTTATTGATCAAATAAGCTGACAGTTATTTACATTTTTGAGAATTTGAAAAAGGAAATCAGTGTTTAACAAAATTGGATAATAATTCCAATAAATATTTTATAGCATTAATTATATTTGTTATGTATTAGCTTAAACATTATTTATAATATTTAAAATAACCTAAAAATGTGAGTAAATGTTAAATAAAGTAAATACATAAATATTCTTTGGATATCTGTTTAATTACTCAGTAATGGTAAGTACTAAAACATTGATTACTAAGCATAATTGTAAACATAAATTTTGCTTCTTATTTTTATGTGTTTCAAGAGACTCTCCCTTTGGGTCACCTAAATAAAGATGCTTATTTTCTACCTTAAAAAGATATTTAAAAATGTATGTAGCAGTAGAAAATTGTGTTGTACATATTCATGAATTTTGATAGTCTACTAGGATGCTTGAGTATGATAGACATTTCTTAATGAACCATTTCTAAGCATTTTCTCTGAAATTGATATGATTTCTTTTGGTTAAAAGTTATAATTAACATGAATAGTTGAGATTATCCTAGGGAAAATGATGATCCAGAAGCATAAGTGTGGACACAAAGTAATAAAATGTGGTTTTTAATCAATTCATATAAAACGAGTAGTCTAATGTGTTTGTTTATTTCATAATTTGAAAGAGGATACTGAAAAGCAAAAGCTGAATGGTTATAAAAATGTTTCCAATACTCACAGAAGGGGATTTTTGCTTGTCTTAGTTTAAAATATCTGGATCTGTAAAGACACAAGGGTTGTGTAGTTTTGCCAAAGTTGGCTCAGTTTGATGTGCTTATTTTTTAGGTGCCATGAAGAGTTTACTGCCAAATATTGATGCCAGACTGGAATTTGACTTTCACACTGTTAAAATGATAAATGATCCTCTTTTACCTTCTGTGCAATCTGCCCAGAAATAGTAGAGATTCCCTGGCCTACCAACATGATTTTATCTTTTTGAGATAACTTTATCATTCCCTTCATTTTAAAAAATGGAACAGTTTCCTACCATATAAAAGATATGTTTCCTTCTAATTTGTTACCCAGGTATCCATGTTCTATCTTTTTGAAAATTTATCTTTATTGTTGAAAGTATTACATATGTTCCCTTCTCCCCCACATTGACCCCTTGTAGCCTGCACCTGCCCCCAACCAAGGCCTCCACCACACTATTGGCTGTGTCCATGGGTGTGCATATATGCATATAAATTATTTGGTTAATCTCTTCCCACTCACCCATCCGTACCTCCCTTTGAGATTCCTCAGTGTCTTCTATGCTTCTGATTTTACTAGAGGCCTGGTGCACGAAATTCATGCACTTGCAGGGGTGGGGGCGGAGGAGGTGTCTCTAAGCCTAGCCTGTGCCCTCTCATGGTCTGGGAGCCTTTGGGAGATATCCAACTGACGGCTTAGACCCGCTCTCTAGGGGGAGTGGGCCTAAGCCGTCAGTCGGACATCCTTAGCGCTGCCACAGAGGCCGGCTGAAACACAGAATATTAAGTAAATTGCTAAATATCACCCAGATATCACTTCTAAGATGATCTTATGCCAAAGAATCTACTACAGAAAATGATTTTTTACAAGCTCTTATGAAGAAA
>NW_006284941.1:205375-206140 GCF_000327345.1 Myotis davidii
GCTTAGACAACTTGCAGATATACCAGTTGAGTGAGACATTACATAGAAATTTCTTTATTGTCCAGAAACAAATGAAAATACACTGCTGGTCCTCAATCCAACAGAATTAATTCCCCAGGATTAAATAACCAACAAGTGCAATTTAACTGCAGTTGTGTGGAATATTATTGATGATATTTTTAATATTCTATTTTTATGGATCGATGAAGTCACTATCTCTACACCTTGATTTAGTGGACTATATTTTTTTAAACGGAAATAAAACATGTTAATGGTATCTGATTGTCACTGACCCCTACCTCCTCTTGCCCTTGCCCAGAATTCAGAAACAAGCAACTTTTTTGAGTTTCCTTACATTTTAGGGCAAGAGAGTCATTTGCATCCATTCAATGAAACCTGTCTTCCTATTTATCAGTATATGATCAGACAAATTGTACAGCCAAGGCCTCACTTTAGCGTGACATTCGAGAATGGTTCTCATTTACTGCAATCAGGCATGGCAATCCCACCTTTAAGAAATGCGTTGACTTTATCTGCAAATCTGGCACTTTGAGCCCCTACTCACCGGGGACATTGTGACATATTTTGCCACATAGTATATATATATATATATATATAGGAAAATGTCCCTAAATCTCTCAGGTGGCTCTCATCCAATCCCGGGTTTGCGGAGCACCACTCTCAAGGGCAGTGAAGAAGTTGTTTCCTGGCAGGGAAGCAGCGGGCAGCACCTGCAGAAGAGCGGGGAGGGGAGGGGAGAGGAGA
>NW_006284941.1:206408-207321 GCF_000327345.1 Myotis davidii
TCCGCGTGATCACCATCGCTCCCGGCCTGTTTGGCACCCCGCTGATGACCACCCTCCCCGAGGAAGTGTGCAACTACCTGGCCAACCAGGTGCCCTTCCCCCGCCGCCTGGGCCACCCTGCTGAGTACGCGCACCTGGTACAGTGCATCATCGAGAACCGGTTCATCAACGGAGAGGTCATCCGGCTGGATGGGGCCATCCGCATGCAGCCTTGAGGGGAGGGGCAGGCGAAACACACTCCTCCATCCTTCCCCTGGGAGGCTGTGCTCCAGCTCGGGAGGAAGCCCACTAGCCATTGTGTATCTCTGCCCACTAATCACCTTCTGTGCCTAATAAAGTCTATTTCTTACAGGAAAAAAATGAAAAGAGGAATTTACCCAAATTCATGAGGACCACACATGAAATCTGGCAGAGAAAATGTCCTGTAATTGGTTTTCTAGCTTTGGAATAGATGACCAAATGAGCCAAACTTTTCCAAACCCAACCTGAGATTCGGTATCAGAATTTCAGGACCGTAGTTAGTCCTCTGGCATTTGTGCTCGGCCAATACGGAATGGCCCTAGCTTTACAGAGCAAACTCAACAAGACTTGTATGGTTAGTGAATACTCTCATAACACCCACTTGTATATTAAACAGTAAAAGGACAATCACACTGCCTTGTGGAGGTTTTAAGTACTTTGAACTAATCAGGTCAAATCTAAACCCACACACATTTTTGTGAACAAAAATAATCTTTGAAGATTACTTATGATCTCAATGTGATAAAAAGTAAAAAAACAAACAAAACAAAACAACAACTCTGAAACTTAAAGAAAAAAGTTATCTTTTTTGATGTTTTATATTGAAATGTAACTGAAGGATTATCTAGGAGAATGACTTGTGCATGACATTGTTTACTACTGATTTGTAGTC
>NW_006284941.1:211486-220968 GCF_000327345.1 Myotis davidii
GCGGCCTGGCCACGGGGGAGCGGCTGGTGGGACAGGGGGCCAGTGCTGTGCTGCTGGACATGCCCGGCTCCAGCGGGGAGGAGCAGGCCCGGCGGCTAGGGAAGAGCTGCGCCTTCGCCCCAACCGACGTGACCTCGGAGGAGGACGTGCGCGCAGCTCTGGCTTTAGCGAAAGGAAAGTTCGGCCGCGTGGACGTGGCGGTCAATTGTGTCGGCATCGCGGTGGCCCTCCAGACCTACGACCTGAAGAGCAGGGAGGCCCACCCCTTGGAGGACTTCCGACGAGTGATCAACGTGAATCTTATCGGCACCTTCAACGTGATCCGCCTCGTGGCCTGGGAGATGGGCCTGAACGCACCAGACCGGGGAGGCCAGCGAGGGGTCATCATCAACACGGCCAGCGTGGCCGCCTTCGAGGGCCAAGGGGAGGGGCAGGCGAAACACACTCCTCCATCCTTCCCCTGGGAGGCTGTGCTCCAGCTCGGGAGGAAGCCCACTAGCCATTGTGTATCTCTGCCCACTAATCACCTTCTGTGCCTAATAAAGTCTATTTCTTACAGGAAAAAAATGAAAAGAGGAATTTACCCAAATTCATGAGGACCACACATGAAATCTGGCAGAGAAAATGTCCTGTAATTGGTTTTCTAGCTTTGGAATAGATGACCAAATGAGCCAAACTTTTCCAAACCCAACCTGAGATTCGGTATCAGAATTTCAGGACCGTAGTTAGTCCTCTGGCATTTGTGCTCGGCCAATACGGAATGGCCCTAGCTTTACAGAGCAAACTCAACAAGACTTGTATGGTTAGTGAATACTCTCATAACACCCACTTGTATATTAAACAGTAAAAGGACAATCACACTGCCTTGTGGAGGTTTTAAGTACTTTGAACTAATCAGGTCAAATCTAAACCCACACACATTTTTGTGAACAAAAATAATCTTTGAAGATTACTTATGATCTCAATGTGATAAAAAGTAAAAAAACAAACAAAACAAAACAACTCTGTTACTTAAAGAAAAAAGTTATCTTTTTTTATGTTTTATATTGAAATGTAACTGAAGGATTATCTAGGAGAATGACTTGTGCATGACATTGTTTACTATTGATTTGTAGTCCCAGACTTGAGAGGAGATTTCCTCAGTAAAGGAATTAATTCTTGTCAGGTGGAACAGGTAACCCAAATGATTATAGATTATGGACTGCTGGACTTCAACTAATTTTGTATCTAATGGAGAAATTATGTAGTAATAGCTTTTCATTAATTTATTCAATGTATACTCACATGCTCCATCATTTAATTAGTTGAATAAATTTTCATGAATCAATTTATAGGAGATATATTTCTTAATATTTTAAAAATTATACTTTAATAAATATCATTAGTATACATATATGGAACTAAAAAGAGGGAAACATCATTAAAACATCCCAAATTATGCCAACTCCCCACCACCAGCTATGAATGAAATATGATTTTAAACATCTATCCAGCTGTATGTCTCTACTAGATATATACTGAAGGCATCATGGCAAAGATAAGTACATCTGGAAATTTTCCTACTAAAACATTTTTAGGGAGGATAATTTGGGTGGGAAATTTTTTTTACTAAATGTTGTAATTTATAATTATATGAATTAATATATTTCTAGATGATTTTTGTTTAACAAACTTTCTCTTCCATGCTTTAGAAGTTTATATTTATTCTTCAGAATTTTAGGTTTCTGGAGATATTTGGGGTAATATTTGATACTTGAAACTCACATACAAATGAAAATTATTATTCATTTATCTTACCAATTTGATAACTGAATCTTTTTTTCTCTATCAATATGCTCTATTTTTCCATTACCTTACTAATGTATTGATGGTATGCTCCAAATTCAATTACTCTGATGGCCTGCCATTAATTCCGGGTCTATTTCCAGATACCTAAGAAAAAATTGTCAACTAATCCCTAAAGGCTTTCATTTTAAGAATGAAGTAAACTTATTCTATCTTCAGTCCTTGAGCCTTTTGTAGAATTGCTATAAAAAGATAATTATTTCCTCTAAGGTCCAGTTGCAGTTTTTGTCCCTGTCCTTTTTAATCTTGCACTATAAATTTTTACTTTGTCTGTAATATTATTTTAAATGCTAAAAAATATGCATTTGAGGATAGTCATCTTCATTTTAGTAATAAACTAAATATATTCATATTGACATTGGGCAATGGCAAAAACATTATTCAGTATACTCAATATTCACTAACTCAGTAATTATGTAATTTTTATAATGAAATAAAGTAAAGGGTTTCTTTTAAAACCACAAGACAAGAACCCCATTTATCATGATCTATTTAGCATAATCTCAAGTTTGAGTCTATTTTCCATTCATAAAAATGAATCCCTTGAATGTCATAATTTCAACATATTTCTTTTCTACACTTTGTGAAAACACAAAACATTTATTTTAATAGTATTTCAATAAAATCATTAAAATGTCAAATTGAGTCATCCATCAAATTTTTAAAAAAGGTCATAAATTCTGTCCATTAATGTTGACAATAGCTTCCCCTAAAATTATCATAAAACTATAACTATATTATCATTTCATTAATTTAATCTTATAAATAGTGGTTTATTAGAATGAAAAATGTTATTGGAAAAATGTGTATTTTTTTTTAAGGTTCCTCTAACAAAGCTGTATTTCTTACTGATAGTAAGCACCTTCATCATTACAAGAAGACAACAGTACTTACCTTTACACTTTACAAAGGCATTTATTTATTACCTGAATGAGATTATACTTAATTCCAAGAACAATTCAATAAATCTTTTTAGTTATAAAGTTTTCCAGGATCATATTTTAATAAGATGTAGCATTTGAATTGAACCAACCTGTTGGTAATCAGTGAAGACAGGAAACCATGTTGATACAAATGATTGCTCTAACTTAAGTGGTTGGCAACCTTTATCACTTGTGTCAAATGGTGGCACACTGGGACATTGGGACTGGCCACCAGCTCTTGGCAGGAGCTCAACCCCTTTGGTCTTTACTATTTGGAGTTATCATTACATTCCTGTCCACTGACATAGGCACAATCAATACCAATCTTGAATTTCACAACGTTTTCCTGCCCTTCAGGTTACTCTGACAGTCAGCGGTTCTCAACCTGTGGGTCACAGCCCCTGAAAATACATCCTGCATATCAGATATTTACATTATGATTCATAACAGTAACAAAATTACAGTTATGAAGTAGCAAAGAAAAATATCTCATGTTCAATTGAAAAATAGAGGGATATTCTTACTTTATCCTGCTATTTATGAAGGATTTTGGCCTTATTTGAAATTGAAGAGACTTTTTGGAAGATTCTGCTACTCTAGGTTTATCATGAAACATAGGCTACTAGAAATATAAAAGTTTCCACTATGCATAATGCTGCCATGAACAGAGGGGAGCATATATCTTTGTGAATAAATGTTTTCAAATTTTTCAGGTAGTTACCCAGAAAAGGGGTTGCTGTTCATATGGTACCTATGTTCTTATTTTTTGAGGAACCTCCATACTTTTTTCCATAGTGGTTGTACTAGTTTACATACCCACCAACAGTGAATGAGTGTTCCTTTTTCTCCACAACTTCCACATTTGTTATTACATATCTACAATGGATTACTCCCCTACCATAAGAAAAGATGAAATACCTCCATTTGTGACAAGGATAGTCTTTGAGAATATCATGCTAAGCAAAATAAGTCAGTCAGAAAAAGTTAAGAATCATATGATTTTACTCACATGTGGTATATAAAAATGAAAGCAACAAATGAACAGAGAAGGAAAACAAACAAACAAAAAGCCAACTTAGACACAGACAGCAATATGATGGTTTCCAGAAGGAAGGGGCGGTGGGTAGTAAAGGGCACCAAATATATGGTGATGGGAGATGATTTGACTTTGGGTGGTAGACATACAGATCACGTATCATAAGCGTTCATTTGCAACCCATATACTCTTATTAACCAATGCTACCCCAATAAATTTACTTTTAAAGAGGAAAAAAAAGAAATTTTAAAATTTTTTTAGAAATATGGAACTCATAGGTTGAGAAATTTAATATGTTCAACCCAGTGTACAACTAGACTTAAGGACAAAATGTCACATTTGCTTTTGTTTGTTTTTCACTCTGATTCAATCTCTACCCAAAAGCTAGAATAATATTTCTAGAATATAAGCAAGTTATTATTCTTATTACAACACAGCAATGATGCCTTCATGACCTGGAATGTTTGCAAAATAAGCATATGGACTTATGCAGATCCTAACGGTAAATCCCTTTTCATTTTTTGATTTACTGTCATATTCTACCTAAGGAAGCATTTGTAGAAAATAAGAGTAGATTGATACATTCTTCCCAAAGCAAATGATTTTAAAGGAAAATAAGCTCAAATACATTTTTAATCAGAGAATAATGGATATAGATTTTTCAATGTGCTTCTTAATCTCAAGAAAATCACTAGATAAAATTGCATTTTGTTTTTGTACTAGGATTTGCTGCCAGTTCTTAGGTTACTTCAGGAAATACTTATTTCTAGAGTACAATTGTTTTAATATTTTGATCATTCTATAATATGAGGACAAAATTTAATTCAGATATCATAGAAATAATACTTTTTGATACAAATATAAAATTTTCCTTCTGTTTATAAGTCCACTGCTATTTTTGGTATAAAAGCAAATATATTTCAGTTCTATAGCCTTTTAATCTTAAAAATGTATTTTCAAAACATGTAACAGCTGAAAGCTTCATTGTGCTGCCTCCTACATAATCACATAATCCTTTGTCAGAGACATTGGAAGTGGAATTGAAATAGAGTTTTGTAGGTTTAATTTGTTTTCTAGTAAAATGCTGAAAATTATAACTGGTTTTCTTTCATGACTATTTTGAGATTACAATTCTATGTTTTAGAAACAAATTATTCACTCTTGTACAATGAAAATACCTTAGTATCCCAATAAAAAAGGTGATCACATCTTCTTTATTTAGAATAATAAATTCATTTTTTTCTCCAGATTCCTAATGGGATAATAGTATCTGTATAAATCACACAGAATCAATGCACTCAGTTTGTGCCCTAGAATCAGTTTGTGTCACCTGCTGCGTTTTTCCCTTACTTCAGTTCTCTGTCTCTCTCTCCTTGTCTCTCATCTCTGTTTTTGTCTCAGTGTATCTCTTTCACTCTCTCTGCACTCATAGTTTCTTATATGATTTATGGCATATTATATTTGCCCAAATTTTAAAATGGTACTAGTGAAAAAACATGATTATGGCATATAAAAACTCAAAAATATAAAAAGTATATGTTACAAAATGTCTCCTGATCCAAGACTAAAATTTGAACCTACCCCGGGAAGTAACCACTGACAAACACTTGTTATATGAAGTTCCAAAAGTTTTATTTTAAAATATTTAAAACGTACATGTAGTACATTTACATGTGTATTTATTGGTACTATTTTAGTATATGTACTTGCTTTATTTCACTCATCAAAACATCATTAAATGTTTGAGATCAGCATACATATATATTAATATATTCATGTTTGTATAGAATTTTATGACTCTTATAAATGTTTAAATTATTTCATAATATTTACAAAAATGCTGAAAAAAGGCTGTGTGTATGTGTCTTGGCACACATATGAAAAGACAGACATCCACTGCTTAATGATAGGGATATGTCCTGAGAAATGCACCATTAGGCAATTATGTCATTGTGCAAACATCATAGAATGCATTTCCACAAGCCAACTGGTATATAGATAGGTATACAGCTAGGCTATATGGTACAGCTACCAACCTGGATGTTACTATACTGAATGCTGTAAGCAATTGTAACACAATGGTAAGTTTTTGTATATCAAAATATAGAAAATGTACAGTAAAAATATGGTGTAAGATAAACAATTATATACCTGTTTAAGGTAGTTATGAATGGAGCTGAGAGGTCTGGAGGTTGCTCTGGGTGAATCAGTGAGTAGTCAGTGAAGGTGAAGGCCTAGGGCATTATTATACATTCTTGTAGGCTTCACAGACACCTAAGTTACACTAAATTTTTCTTCAAAAATAAATTAACCTTAACTTACTGCAACTTTTTATTTTATAGACATTTTAATTTTTTTTAAAAAATATGATTTTCTAATAATAGCTTAAAACAGAAACACATTGTACAGCTGCACAAAATAGTATTTTCTTTCTCTACATCCTTATTTGGTAAGGTTTTTTATATTTTTAAATAATTGTTAAACTCTTTGGTTAATAACTGAGAAACAAAAACATATTAGACTTACACAGGGTCAGGATCATCGTAAACACTGTATTTCATCTCCACATTTTGTCCCACTGAAAAGTCCACAGGGGCAATTACATGCACAGAGCTCTCATCCTCCATGATAACAATGTCTTCTTCTGTAATACTTTCTGAAGGACCTGCCAGAAGCTCCTGTTAAGGCTGTGTCACTCTTCAGAAATATGTCCATGGTGGTTTGCTTGGTTTGTTTCTTTTTTTCAACATATATTCTCAGATAATGCACCATGAAATTCCTCTCTATTAATGAAAACCTTTGGTGTTGGGACTAATATCTTCAAACATTTTAAGAAGCTTGTTGAGGTTTGCAAAAGCTGCTGCTAACTTCCTTCTGTGGATGTTCTCAGGGCTCTTTTTCTTCACCTTCAGTTTCTTTTTCTCCTGCCTCTTCTTCAGGTATGTGTTGTTGTTTTTTCCAGTTCAAATAACTTCTCACTCGTCAATTCCTTAGGAATCACCTCTAAGAGCTCCTCAATGATGTCCTCAATGCACACCCAGGTTAAAGTTGTTTGCCATCTCAACAACAGCCTTGATTTTTGCAAACTTCTCATCCTTTACAAGTCCATTGAAGTCATTAGCAAACCTCTTGAGTGTCTTCAACCAGATGCCATTCATACACTCCTTGGTGACATCACCTCAATCTCGATGCAGTCACAGATTTTGTAATTCTTCCATATTTTAATCAGTGTCTTCCTCAGTTCTAGAAAATTATCTGGGCAAAGATTCTCCTCAGAGAGTAGGTCTTGAAAGCTGCTTAAAATCCTTCATTTCTTGGTTGGATCAAAGAGGTGTTATTTGAAAGGAGAAGTACCATATTGACATTGAGATAAAATTATAGCTCTACAGTCCTACCTCAAAAAACAAGAAGAAATGGTAATAAATTATCTAACTCTGCAACTTAAGGAATTAGAAAGAGAGCAACAAAAAAAGCCCAGAGTGAATGTCAGGGCCAGCCTGACAGGTTGAGCCAGGCTGAGGCAGGAAGTTGGGAATTGAGAAAAAAAAGAAAGACAGGAAACCGGGATCGGGAGGACTCCAGTTCTCGAGGAACTGAAGCAAGTTTATTAGCCGCACAATCTTATTTATACACAACACACTGAACAGGAGGTCTGTCAAGAGGAATGTATTCTTTGTTCCTCTTAATCTGTAAGGGAGAGACACAGCAGAAGGACAAGTTCTCAGTACAGCATATCTTAGTAAATAGTTACAGACTTCTTGGTAAGCTATGAAAGGCTGTTCTTATTCTACAAAGATTGCTCTCATTCTACTGATAATAGCCATCCAAACAAGTCTGGGAAAACTGTGTGGATAAGGGTTGCAGCCTTGCTAGCCCCTTCAGGTGCAAGGACCTTGCCAGCTTACATCTGGCTCCCAATAAGTGAGCAAAAAGAAGGAGATAAAGATCAGAACAGAAATAAATCACATAGAGACCAAAAAAAAAAATACAAAAGACTAATGAAACCAAGAGCTGGTCCTTTGAAAGGATAAACCAGATTGATGAACCTCTAGCCAGGCTCACCAAGAAGCAAAGAGAGAGGACCCAAATAAACAAAATCAGAAATGAAAGAGGCAAAATAACAACAGACCCCAAAGTAATACAAAAGATTGTTAAAAAATACTATGAATAATTCTATTCCAACAAACTAGACAACCTAGAGGAAATGGATATATTCCTAGAAAAATACAACCTTCCAAAACTTAATCAGGAAGAATCTAAAAATTTCAATAGGCCAATAACTATGGAGGAAATTGAAGCAGTCATCAAAAAGTTTCAGGCAAACAAAAGCTTGGGGCCAGATGGCTTCACAGGGGAGTTTTATCAAATATTCAAGGAAGAACTAAAACCAATCCTCCTCAGACTATTCAAAAAAATTCAAGAGGAAGGAACATTTCCAAGCTCATTCTATGAAGCCAGTATTACCCTTATACCAAAACCAAATAAAGACAACACAATGAAAGAGAATTACAGGCCAATATCCAGCATAAACATAGATGCCAAAATCCTCAATAAAATTGGAGCAAATCATCTCTAGCATTACACTAGAAATATCATACACCATGATCAAGTAGGACATATCCCGGGGATGCAGGATGGTACAATATATGCAAATCAATAAACATGATACATCACATAAACAAAATGAGAGACAAAAATCACATAGTAATATTAATTGATGCAGAAAAAACATTTGACAGAATCCAACACCCTTTCTTGGTAAAAACCTTCAGCAAAGTGGGAATAGAGGGATCATACCCCAACATAATAAAAGCCATATATGACAAACCTACAGCCAACATCATACTCAATGGGCAAAAACTAAAACCATTTCACCTAAGAACAGGAACAAGACAGGGATGCCCACTTTCATCACTCCTGTTTGACATAGTACTGGAAGTGCTAGCCATAGCAATTAGACAAGAAGAGGAAATAAAAAGTATCCAAACTTGAAAAGAAGATGTAAAACTGTCATTATTCAGAAATGACATGATACTGTACATAGAAAAGCCTAAAGACTCCATAAAAAACTTATTAGACTTAATAAATGAATTTGACAATGTAGCAGGATACAAAATTAATGCCCAGAAATCTATGGCATTTTTATACACCCATAGTGAACTTACAGAAAGAGAGATTAAAAAAACAATTCCATTTACCATTGCACCAAAAAAAATTAAGATATCTAGAAATAATCTTAACTAAGGGGGTAAAAGAACTATACTCATTAAACTATAGGACACTGGAAAAAGAGATAAAGGAAGACAAAAACAGATGAAAGAACACACCATGCCCATAGGTTGGTACAATCAACATTATTAAAAATGTCCATACTACCTAAAGCAATCTATATATTCAATGGACTCCCCATTAAAATACCACTGGCATATTTCACAGACCTAGAATGAACTCTCCAAAAATTCATCTGGAATAAAAAAAGACCTCAAATATCTGTAGTAATCCTGAGAAATAACAAAGTAGGTGGGATCTCAATACCAGATATCAAGCTGTATTACAAAGCCACTGTTCTTAAAACTGCTTGGTACTGGCACAAGAACAGACATATAGACCAATGGAACAGAATAGAGACCCCAGAAATCGACCCAAACCGCTATCCCCAATTAATATTTGACAAAGGA
>NW_006284941.1:221307-229022 GCF_000327345.1 Myotis davidii
TCATCCAAGATAGGCAAATCACAATAACAATGAGGTATCATCTCACACTTGTCAGAATGGCTGCCATCAACAAATCAACAAATGACAAGTGCTAGTGAGGATGTGGAGAAAAAGGAACACTTGTGCACTGCTGGTGGGAATGCAGACTGGTGCAAGCCACTGTGGAAAACAGTATGGAGTTTCCTCAAAACACTAAAAATGGAATTCCTATTTAACCCAGTGGTCCAACTTCCAGGAATATATCCCAGGAAATTTCTAGAAACACCAATAAGAAAGGATATATGCACCCCTATGTTCATCGAAGCACAATTTACAGTAGCTATGATTTGGAAACAGCCTAAGTGCCCATCAGGAGATGAGTGAATTAATAACCTGTGGTACATCTACACAATGGAATAGTACATACTGTAAAAAGCAAGAAACACCTACCAATTGCAACAGCATGGATGGATTGGAAAACATTATGCTAAGAGAAATAAGTCAGCTGGAGAAAGATAAATATCACATGACCTCTCTCATTTGTGTAATATAATGAACAACATAAACTGGTGGGGAAAAAAACAGATCCAGAGACAAAGCAGCATCGATTAGACTGTGAAATCTCAGAGGGAAGGCAGGGGAGGGTGCAGGGAAGGGAGAGAGATCAACCAAAGACTTGTATGCATGCATACTAGTATAAGCATAGCCAATGGACATAGACACCAGGGGGGTGAGGGCACGAGTGGGGGCGGGGTGGAGGAGCAATGGGGGATAAGGACAAGTATGTAATACCTTAATCAATAAAGAAAAAAATAAAATTAACAATAAAAAATCACCAGGAAAAGGAGGATGTTCTGAGGCATTATCAGCAATAAGCAAAATCTTGAAAGGTATGTTGTCTCCAAACAGCACTCCATTTTGCTGACACAGCAATTCAGTGGGGCATCTGCGAAAGAGGAGCTGAGTCACTGATCACTCCTTAGTGTTCCTGGAGTACCTGGCAGTGCTTCAAGGCCGTGGGATCCTCACCATGCCAGATCGCAGTATTTCAATTTGTGGTTTGCAACACTGCCCCTGAGCAAAACTATTATCCTGTCCTTAAAACCTTGAAACCTAGCATTGACTTGGGTTCTTTATGGATGAAAATCCTTTTGGGAATCAGTTTCCAGAAGAGGGAAGTGTTATCCACATTAAATACTTGCTCTGGCAAGTAATTTTTCTTCATAACCAGTTTATCTCACATTTTCAAAATTCTTCAGCAGCCTTTACATCAGCTCTCACAGGCTCAACACTTACTTTCACATTAGGTAATTAGAAACAATTCAACCACCCAGAGGTAGCAGTAAACACAACATTGTAGTTGGGTCCAACCTTTTCTTTTAACCTGGCAAACAAAATATTTGCTTTGGTTGTGATTATTATGGTGCTTACAGGGGTATGATTCTGTGGCTGGTGTTCAATCTAAGACATTAGTAGAAATGTTTCCATGCTTGATAAGCCCTTCTCAATAATTTTCCCCCAACAAATCCTTTAAAATAAATCCGTATTTCTGTTTGTCTCATCGCCTTTAATCAAGCAGATCCTGTAGCAGCTTCCGCCACTTTGTTCTTGGTTCTCCAGGATCATGGCTATCATGGAATGGGACATGACTAACTGGTGAGCAATAACTATTACCGATTTTTCATCTTAATCACTTTAATTTTGTTTCCAGACCAATCACTTGACATGATCTCTTACTGGCAACATTAGCCAGTAGGTTTTGTACACGTAGGAGTGATGATGAACAAAACAACGTAAGATTAAATCAGATACAAAGGAATATGATGCCATCGAGAGCCGATGTAAACAGAAGATGTATGGAGCTGCTTCCCACTTAACAGAGCATAAACATTTTTTATAAGAAGAAAGAATACACTAAACAATAATACTAGAAAGTATAGTATAATACATATATAATCATTAACGTAGTAATTTATTATATTCATACTAGAGGCCTGATGCATGAAATTCGTGCAAGGGTCTCAGCCCTCGCAGCCCCTCACAGCCCCTCGCAGCCCTGGCTTCATCCAGAATGTCGCCCCGAAGGTCGTTCGGCTGTTCGGTCTAATTAGCATATTAGCTCTTTATTATATAGGATTGTGTTATGTGCTATATATAAAAGTATGTTCTATATTTTTATACAACTGGCAGTGCAATACATTTGTTAACAAGCACGAGTAATGCATTGCACTATAACATTATAATAGCTACAATGTCACCAGGTAATAGGAATTTTTCAGGAGCATTATAATCTCATGGGAACATCATCACATATGTACTCCACTGTTGATGCAAATGTTATGTGGTACATAATTGTATATATCAACAGTTTAAAAGCATTCTGAATTTTTGGAAAATAAGTGTGTTTTTCATCATTATTATTCTGTAAATTCAAATTTATTAAAAAATATCTAAAAATTTTTATGTATGTAAAATTTTAAACATCATTATTTTTTTTCATGTGTAAAGTAACAAATAATGATTATTCACTATTTTGGCATTATAATTTTCCACAATCCCAAAAAAGAATGTCTATTATCCAACTATATATTAATAACCACTATTAACATTTGAATGAATATCTGACCAGAAATTTTATAGAAACATATTTATTTTTTTCCAATGGAAATGTACTTTATTTTTTTTACCATTTCTTTCTTTTTTTTATTATTTAAATTATTACAAATAGTAGTACATATGTCACCTTTTTTTCCCAATTGACCTTCTCCCAGCCTCCCCTACCTCCATATTTATTGACATGTAATCAAAACTCACTGAAGGTGAGTTTCACTTCATAAACTGAAATGAATTTATTATACAAATACTAGGTTTTTATTGAGTCAACCCCAATGCTGCAGCTGGGGCTTAGACATGGCAAAGTCACAGACTGAAAGGCTGTATACAACCTGTGATTTTTTTTCTCTTTGAGTGTTGGCTTTGTCGATCTCGTTATGTGTCACCTCAAAACAAAGTCATGCTCTTTATACTTTAAAATTTTTATATTGTGTGCTTTCCAGACCACACAGCAGATATTATTTCTGACATCTCACAAGTTTACACTTTACATATGTAATTATAGATAATATTTTTTCTCTCTCAGAAGACATTTTGCGAAACATGTAATTGGTCCAGACTGGCTGCCTAGATCAACCAGTTGTGGTTAGGATGAGAGGGAGGTTTTATGATCAATGAAAAGACATGTTGAAATAAAACCTGAGTATTTGGGTGGAGAGATATTTAACTAAAAAAAAAAACCAAAAAAAACAGGTAATTTTCTGCTAGAAAATAATTCAATATATACCTTCTGTAATTATTTAATTTTTAACAATCTCAAAAATGTGGTTATAAATATTGTACCTTTTTAACCTCACACAATTTTACTGTATAAATGTATTACATTATTTAACCAATTCTATATTTGGCATTAGGGTCACTTAAATATACATCCTTGTAGGTAATGTTTTTACCTAGCCATGAGTATTTTCTTAAGATAAATACACAGAGGATGAAACCGATCAAAGTATATACATATTTTCACAGGTTTATATATCATAAAATACCTTCCCTCCACTAGAAATGTTGTAACAATTTGTTTTCTTACCAGTATTTAGTAGAATACTTATTTTCTATCTATACACCAACACTATTATTAAAAAAATCTCTCAAACTTAATATATCTTTGGCACTATCTAATTGAAGCAAACATATCCTTATTATTTGGCCTTGAAAATGTTCTGTTATTTTTCTCAGAATCTAGAGAAGAGGTATTTTTCCTAAGTTTTATTCCTGCAGCCCAATAGAATGTAACTATTTGGACAAAATGTGTGCATTTAATTAATTGGACTTTTGCAGTACTTCCCAAGATGTAAATATACAGAAATAAACTATCTCTCTGCTTTACTATCAATCTGTTAGAGATAAAATAATTTTTATAAACTTCCTGAATTATTAAATATATTTGTTAAAATACACAAAAGCAGCCCTGGCCGGTGTAGCTCAGTTGGTTGGAGCATCATCCCATGCACCAAAGGGTCATGGGTTCAATTCCAGGTCAGGGCAATACCCAAGTTTTAGGTTAGATTCCTGGTCAGGGTGAGTAAGGGAGGCAACAGATCAATGTTTCTTTCTCATATAATGTTTCTCTCTATCTCTCTAGTTCCTTTCCTCTCTCTCTAAACTCATTAAAAGAATATCCTTGGGTGAGAATTAAATATATATAAACAAAAGTAATTAGTCATATACATATGCCTTAGTCTCAGAGATATTTTTATAGCAAGTACATAATCATATTTATTTACTCCCGTCATCATTTGCATTGTTTTATCTGGAGATGTGCTCTTTCTAATTATTGATTTAACAACTTAGTACATTTTATTTTGGAATTGGTTTAGAAAAAGAGTGAGATAAAAAGAATATAGAACTGCCCTAGCTGGTTTGGCTCAGTGGGTAGAGCCTCGGCCTGCAGACTGAAGTCTCCCAGGTTCAATTCTGTCAAGGGCACATGACTGGGTTGTGGCCTGGATCCCCATTAGGGGGCAGGCAGGAGGCAGCTAATCAATGATTCTCTCTTATCATTGATGTTTTCGTCTTTCTCTCCCTCTCCCTTCCTCTCTAAAATTAATAAAAACTATCCTATACAATAAAAGGATAATATGCAAATTGACCAAATGGTGGAATGACCACTTGCCATGACACGCACTGAACACCAGGGGGCAGATTCTCAATGCAGGAGCTGCCCCCAGCCAGCAGGCCCTGATTGCCTGATCGGGGCCTACTGGACAACCCCTTGGTCTCTTCCCCTGGCCAGCAGGCTCCAAACCCTGATGGGGAATGGGAAACTGGGGGTGGGTGGTGGCAGGGGGCGGGGCCAGCTGCTGGCAGCAGGGGAAGATGGCCCTGATCTCAGGTCAGGCCTAGGGATGATACCCATGCACAAATTTCATGCACCAGGCCTCTAGTATGATTTAGTGCTACGTTGATATTTTCCCCATTTTTGAAATATTATTATTCAAAATTTATCATAATATATCTTTATATTCTGATATACATATATACATTTTCAATGTATGTGTAAGAAAAAAATTGGCATAAATAAACATTATATGAGAGACAGTGAATTTCATCTAAAAATCATTAACATTTTAAAAAATTGATATGTTAAGGTTACTCTTTAATAGTAAAAATATTAGAAACATGCTTAACAATGATAATTTTTATTTAATTAATATTGCTATTTTAAGGTTTAAAACTGAACAACTCATGAAATATTAAGATTTTGAGTATCAAGATTCTTAATGAGATAGCAAATGTTAATACATTTCCAAAGATTTTGAATTCAAAGTTAATTGTCAATATGAAATTGTAATTTTTATTGTTTTGGTATCATAGAATGTTTCTTTTGAAAGAGATTTTACAAAAATTCCATGAAGTTGAACCTCACTATAGAATTTTTTTAAAAAAAATATTTCCAGACTTTTCTGGAAACCTCATAAAGCTGCTAGACATTTATCTCCATAGTGACATTTTGAGGGTTTCTAAGCAAGCTCTCCTATACAATGCACTGCTCTGAAATGCAGTTTCAAAAGAATTTGATTTGTTGTAAGTCAGAAATTTTACTTTGTATAACATCTGAAAAAAATTGCTTTAATTTGTGAAATACATCTAAACACAAAACCTCAGTTAACTCTCTTTCCAGCACATTTTGGCCTGGCCTCATTTTAGTGAATAGGTAGTCTATTAAATGAATTCAGAAGAAAATCTAATAGTAGAGTTTGATTGAGTTTGATAGAAAAGTTGACAGCTTGGCATTTATTTTTCATTCCCTGCCCCTTTAAAATATAGCCTGAGCATTTGTCTTCTTTCTGAACCTTCCTGAGAATGTTCATTGTTGATGTGTATGTGTGGTGGGAGGGGCAGGGGCATGGGGACACTAGCAGTGAAACTAGTCATGCAATTGGAGAAAATTTAGGTTTTATCACCTATGTTTCTCTGGAAGACCAAAATGTTCATACTCAATCTAGACTTTCTGTTGCTTTCTCAGGTTGGTTGCAAAACTGACTGGTAATATGTTGGCTAATTTATATAATCTCTGTGCATCATGTCATTCATTCCTATAGAGACCAGTAAACTCATTGCAACTACATCTGCGCTCACCTGCAAAAAAAGGTATTACACACCTTTGTTAAATAGCAAGTGAGGGAAACTGGAGAGTGAGAAATTCAAAGGTTGTTTCATTTCATTTTAGTCTTTATTTTATTTCCCTAACCGCTAGTGAAGTTGAGCATATATCTGTTGGACATTTGTATGTCTTCTTGGGAAAAGAGTCTGTTCAGATCCTCAGTCCATTTTTTAATTGGATTGCTTTTTGCTGTTGTTGTTGAGGTCCATGAGGTCTTTATATATTTTGGATATTAATCCCTTATCAAATGTGTTGTTTGCAAATACCTTCTCTCATTCAGTTGGTTGTCTTTTTGTTTTGTTGATTACTTCATTTGCAGTGCAGAAGCAGAAGCTTTTTAGTTGATATAGTACCATTTAGGTATTTTTGTTTTCACTGCCCCTGTTTTTGAGGTCATATTCATAAAATCCTCTCTAAAACCAAGGTCCCTACACTTACTAGCTATGCTTTCTTCTATATAATTTATTGTTTCAAGTCTTACATGTAGGTATTTGATCCATTTTGAGTTAATTGCTGTGTATGATGACAATTCGCCATCTAGTTTTATTTTTTTGCACGTGGCTTTCCAATTTTCCCAGCACCATTTATTGAAGAAGCTCTCTTTTCTCCCAGTAAGTTTTGGCTCCTTTGTCAAAGATTATTTGTCCCTATGCATGTGGGCTTATTTCTGGGCTCCTTCGGTCTGTGTATCGATTTTTTCACCAATACTAGGCTGGTTTTCTTGTTTGTTTCCTTTGTCTTGTTTTGTTACCCATTCTTTATTTTTTGCTCTTCACACTATTACAGATGTCCCTAACTTTGCCCCTCTTTGCCCACCTTCACCCAGCCCTGGTCACCCCCATACTTAGCCTTCACCACAGTTGTCTGTTCCATGTATCCATGCCACTGGTTCTATTTTGTTTGTCAGTATATTTTTCTAATCAGATTCCACTTATAGGAAGAGCATTTGGGATTTTTCTTTTTCTGCCTGACTTATTTCATTTAGCATAATCATCTCTAGGTTCACACATTTTGTAGCAATGGGTAAGTGCTCCTTCTTTTTGACAATTGCATAGTTTCCACAGCTTTTTTATCCACTTACCTATTGATGGGCACTTGGGCTGCTTTCAGATCTTGGCTATCCTATCTAATAAAAGACAAAAATGGTAATTGGCGTAAGAACGATACCCTTTTCATTGGCTAATCAGCGAGATATGCAAATTAACTGGCAGCCAAGATGGCGGCAGGCAGCCAGGCAGCTGATGCGAACAGGGAGGCTTGCTTGCTTCAGTGACGGAGGACTACAACGTTACCCGCCTGCCGCTCCAGCCTCTGAGCTCCTGAAGCAACAGCTCCAAAAGATACAATGTTTCAATTATAGAGCTAAAAGATGGTGGTTAATTTGCATACACCAGTTGCGAGGGAAGACTGAGGACAAAATGGAGGCCGAGCGGTACAGACGGAGCCAAGGCTGCGGAGGTGGGAGGCGGGAGGTGGGAGGGAAAGCCCAGTCACAGTGGCTGCGAGCTGGAGGGGCAGC
>NW_006284941.1:229787-236375 GCF_000327345.1 Myotis davidii
AGCTGGAGAGGAAACCCGCCACAGCGCCTGGGAGTGGGAGGGGAAACCCAGCAGGAGCAGCTCGGAGTGGGAGCGAAGCCTGCCTCAGCTGGTTTCGCTCCCCTCTCTGCTTGGCTCCAGCCACTGGAAGCCCTATTCTTGCAGGAATCTTCCTACAACGGGCCTCTAGTTGTAAATAATTCTGCATTGAATGTAGAAGTGCATATATTCTCTCTGATTGGTGTTTTGGGATTCTTAGGGTATACGTATTCTCAGGCATGGAATTGCTATGTCAAAAGGCAGCCCCATTTTTAATTTTTTGAGGACACTTCATATTGTTTTCCACAGTGGCTGCATCAGTCCATATTCCAAGCAAGGGTGCACTAGGGTTCCCTTTTCTCCACATCCTAGTCAGCACTTGTTGTTTGTTTATTTCTTGATGATAGCCATTCTCACCACTGTGAAATGATAACTCATTTCAGTTTTAATTTGTATCTCTGATAATTAGTGACATTGAGTATTTATTCATATGTCTCTTGGCCATCTTTATGTTCTCTTTAGAAATGTATCTATTCAGGTCCTTTGCTCATTTTTTGATTGGTTTACTATGTTTTCTTCTATGATTTTTATGATTTTTGGACTTACATTTAAGTATTTTATCCATTTTGAGTTTATTTTTGTGTATGCTGTAAGTTGGTGGTGTAGTTTAATTTCTTTTCATGTACCTGTATAATTATCCTGACAGCATTTCTTGAAGAGACTTTTTACTTCGTTGTCTCCATGCTATTTTAATTATTGTAGCTTTGTAGTATACTTTAAAGTCAAGGAATGCGACACTGCCAGCTTTGTTCTTTTTTTCTCAGGATTTCTTTGGCTATTTGTACTCTTTTGTGGTTCTATACATATCTGATGATTTTTTGTTCTATTTTTTAATGCTACTGGGATTTTTATCAATATTGTATTAAATCCGTATATTGCTTTGGGTAATATGGCCATTTTAATTATTGATTATTCCAATCCATGAACAATTCCAAGACATGGAAACCACTGAAGTGTGCTTTGATAGATAACTGGGTAAGGAAAGTGTGGTTCATATATACAATGTACTATTATTCAGCCATTAGAAAAGATGAAATATTGCTATTTGCAACAACATGGAGGAATCTTAAGAATGTCATTCTAAGCAAAATAACTCAGAAAGAAACAAATCAAGAAGCATATGATTGTACTCACATGTGAAATACAAAACTAAAAGAAACAAATGAACAAATAAGACAATCATACAAACAGAAACTCATAGACACAGCCCTGACCGATTCACTCAGTGGTTAGAGTGTCAGCCCTTCAACTGAAGAATCACAGGTTGGATTCCTGATCAAGGGCACAGACCTGGGTTGCAGGTTCAATACTCGGCCCCCATTGGGCCTTGTGCTAGAGGCAACCAATGGATGTGTATCTCACACATGAAAGTTCCTCTCTCTCTCTCCCTCACTTCCATTTTCTCTAAATATCAATGGAAAGAATATCCTCAGGTGAGAATTTAAAAAACACATGAAACAACTCATAGACACAAACAACAGTATGGTGGTTACCAGAAACGAAGGGGTTGTGGGGAAAGGTAGTAAAAGGTAAAGGGTGTCAAATATGTGGTAAATAGAAGGAGATTTGGCTTTGGATGGCAATCACACAAAGAAACGTACTGATGATGTATTATAGGCTTGTACACTTGAAACTATTATAATTTTAATAATCAATGTTGAAGTTGTTTCATTACTGAAATTTTCTTGTTCATGAAAAAGAAAACAGGACATAGATATCTGGATAAACGGGACTTTGACATACTGTGAGTTTGTGAATGATCATAATTTTGTGTTTTGGAGTCAGAGATCCTGCCCTGAGGCATTCATGGCAAAGAATGACAAAATCGTGTAGGATGCTTATACTTTATTGAACTATCAGGCAAGCATCTGAAAATAGATGTGGATCATGTTCTAAAATTGGATGGAAGAAATAAATGTTTGGTTATTTACTATTTGTGAGTTAAAATTCTCAGTAATGGGACAGCCACCACATATACATTTTATGTAAGGGACATTTTATGTAAAACCCATTTAAAGTAATTACATTCTCACTATATTACTACTTGATACTTTCTACAAGTGTAAATTTTTAATTAGAGAGACATGATCTTTCCATTGGATATACATGGTGATTTCAGTGTGCCATGGAAACAAATAAGAAACAAAAGTCATTTTAAAGTTCCTTTGGACAAACAGCATAGATAATGAAGTGAATAAAAAAAATGCTTCTAGACCCCAAATAAGTAAACTTTTGGCTAAAGTAAAATCACAATACTATCAAATGCAAGGTTCCAATGCTTTTATCTATACATGATTTAAGCATTTGCAAAGTATATTTTACAGGCTAATATTTGTTTTAATTATATTATTTTCTTTGGGTATTGTGTTTACTTTCCCATTTTATCAAAGACTTTTTAATCCCACTTATCGGATGGCATTCTCTTTCCTTTTCTTTCGGATTTGAACTTCAAAGCTTTATATTGTTAAAACTGTAAGGCATCTTTTATTTTTATTTTATTTTTGTTAATATTCACCTGAGGATATTTTCCATTGCTTCTTAGAAAGAGTGGAAGGGCGGGAGAGGAACCAAGAGAGAAAAACATCCATTGGTACCTCCTGCACATAGCCCATAGCCAAGGTACATGCCGTTGACTGGAATCAAGCCAAGGACCCTTCATTCTGCAGGCTGATGCCCTATTCAGTGAACCAAATCTGCTAAGGCTGTAAGGCATCTTTTAATTAGACAACTGTCTTCGTTCTCTATTGGCTGAATATTTTTATGATTCTTTATGTGATGTTGAAATTAATAATGAAGGGCTTGGGAACAACTATTACTTTGTTTTCTGTATAGTAGATTCGTTTGATTTTTATGAAGTTTGTAGAAATAAAATTTATGGTCTGTGCTGTTTATTATCTGGTTTCTTTCAGAATAATTATTTTGAAATGAATTTATGTTGATGCACATATCACTAATTTAAAATATATTTTATTGATTTTTTACAGAGAGGAAGGGAGAGGGATAGAGAGTTAGAAACATCAATGAGAGAGCAACTCAATCAGCTGCTTCCTGCACACCCCCTACTGGGGCTGTGCCCGCAACCAAGGTACATGCCCTTTACCGGAATCGAACCTGGGACCTTTCAGTCCGCAGGCTGATGCTCTATCCACCGAGCCAAACCAGTTAGGGCAATATCACTAATTTATTTCTTTGTATTGCTGAATAGTGTTCCATACTACAAGGTATTTGTCAACTTACCTATTGAAGGACATAGGGAATGTTTATAGTTAGGGGCTATTGCAAAGAAAGATGATTTGAACATTCCTACATAAGTCTTTGTATGTACATACACTTTCTTTTGAGTAAATAACTAGGAATGTAATAACATTTCTAGTGCTCTTCATCCTTCTGTATAGATACATATTTCTTTCTGATTAACAAGCTATTCTTAATCATTTTTTTTATGGTGAGGGTATGCTTCTGATAATTTTTAAAAAGATTTTATGTCTTAAAATGTCTGTATTTCATTTTAAAATATATATATATGTGTGTGTGTGTGTGTGTGTGTGTGTGTGCTTTTTATTGATTGGCTGCCTCCTGCAAACCCACAATCCAGGCATGTGCCCTTGACCAGAATCGAACCTCAGACTCTTCAGTCCGCAGGCCGACGTTCTATCCACCGAGCCAAATCAGCTAGGGTTCATCTTATTTTTTATTTTGCTTTTTGTGTTTTGTTTATGTTGTTGTTGTTAATCCTCATCAGAGGATATTTTTCACTGATTTGAAAGCATGGATGGAAGAGGGAGAGACAGAGAGAGAAACATCTATGTGAGAGAGACACATCTATTGGTTGCCTCAGCATGCACCCCTGACAGGGCCTGAAATTGAGCCTATATTCAAGGTATGTTCCCTTGACCAGAATTGAACTCTTCAGGCCATCAGCCAATGTTCTATCCACTGGGCAAAACTGGTTAGGGCTTCATCTTATTTTGAAAGATATTGAAAAGGGTATGCATTTTAGATTGTCAGGTTTGTTTGTTTTTCTTTCAGTATTTTATTTATTTTTTAAAGAATATTTTTATTGATTTCAGAGAAGAAGGGAGAGGAAAAGAGAGATAAAAACACCAATGATGAGAGAAAATCATTGATCAGCTGCCTCCTGCACACCCCTTATTGGGGATCAAGCCCACAACCCAGGCATGTGCCCTTGACCAGAATCAAACCTGGAATGCTTCAGCCTGCATACTGACACTCTATCCACTGAGCCAAACTGGCTAGGGCTCTTTCAGCATTTTAAAGATGTTCTGTTTTCTCTCTTTTTTATGTTTTCATGTTCATGGTATTTCAATAAAACTTTTCTTGCCAACCAAGAATATCAAGGCCTCTCTCTCTCTCTCTCTCTCTCTCTCTAGTGAATGGGTCCCAGGAAGTAGAGGTTGGGAGCAGGGAGTGGGGGGACTAGATGAAAGGTGCTATGGGGGAGGTGAAGCAGGGTCTGAGACAGCAGGCAGGGGGGAGGGAGGGGCTGATCACAAGGTCTTTTTACTCCTGTGTCCATTACATAGTCTATCACATTATACATGCTTTGCCCTTTAAGCATTGCTTGGAAAATATAGAACTTTGTCCTCCTTTATATCCCATGTTCCTGAGTTTTTCCCCCGATTTCTCTGGTTAATCCTACCCAATCTTTTTTGTGGATGATTCATCCTTCCCTTTTCTTCTTTACTAGGTACTCCTTATACCTAGTAAATCTTCCTTTCTCACTGTTTATTCTTTCTAATCTCTATTGTCTTCTCTTGCTTTGTCATTTAGATACTGATGGTTATCTCGGATAACTCAGCCAAACTCCAGATAGATATGTCAGGTTATTTATTGGACATTTCTACTTGCATGTTTTCTAGCATTCTCAAATGTTGTCATTGTCTTTAAAGTCTGCCATATTCCCCTCAAACCCTGCCAGTATCACACAGAGTACACAACCATTCTATTAATTTGTTAATTCTCCAATGTTTTGTTGTTGTTGTTGTTTCTGAGTGCTAAGTGTATGTAATTACTTTCTGCTTTTAATTATTTTTTTCTGGGCTTGCCCATTGAGCTATTAAATTTAATGTACCTGTAAAACTCTTTTATATTTGCCCTACTTCCCAGCTCGTTTCTGTTGGCTAGTACTATACCTCACAACCCATAGTCTGCATGTGACCATGAATAACTTCTATGTCGCTAAGTAAGTCTGTTATTAATATTGGATAAAATAAAAAGTAACATATTTATCAAATTTATTATTCTTATCAGAATAAAAATTTTATAAAAATTATAATCTCATATATAGAAGGCATGTTAAAATCTTAATAAATATTTCTAGATAGTATAATTTAGAGACCCATACACAGTTACAGACAGCTTAAAGTTTTCAGGATATATATTTCAACTAACTAGCAAAATATTAAGTAGTTTTGAAAATTCCTACTATTATATCATTCCTCACATATTTTCATTTTAGTTGAACTAGGCTGTTTTATTATTAAGTAAAAAGTTATTGCTCCACTTAATGTTATTAACCCTTCACCAACATAAATGAAATTGCTTGCTTTTCAAATATGATTAATTTAATTTTGTTTAAAGGAAATTAAAAAAAATAAAAAAGAAAAGTACATTTTAACATTTAAAGGATACTAAATGTGTGCATGAATTCTGTTTATAATTATATTTATATTGCAACAAAGAAACTTGAATTTTAATAAGTATTCCAAATTGAGTACTAATGGATTTCAACAGTTTCATATCAACCTTAAAGCATTTCTTTCATATCTTTGTTGGTTCACAAAAGTCTGTGTTCTTCACTGTTAAGCAACTGTCTAAAAAAAGTTAATGTCTCCTTCTTTTACTATTTTTTGCCTATTCTTTTTACAAATAAATTAAATTTTCATATAATATTAGTTGAAAGAAATGGTAAGTTTCTATAGTATATTTCTACCACTCCAATACATAATTAACCTTGAATAAACATAATAAGATATATTTATTAATATATTATCTTAAATAATGGAAACTTACTTTAATACCAGTTTTTCAAAAGAAAACTCACTGTGAACATTAAAGACTCATTTATTCTATATTGATTTGAAGATTCTTCATAGTAGCAAAATATTGAAACGAAACTCTAAATACTTTTCCTTCAAATAACTTACAATCTAGAAGTTAGGTAGAATGAAAGACAAAAGAAATATTGATATCTAAAACACATGTTACATTGTAACCAACTTGAACTTGTGAATTTAATGTAAGTAAATTAAAATGAAATATATAAAATTAAAAGGACTCTCATGGGCCATTAATATGGTGTAGCATAAACAACATAGTCTGTGATAAGAACTATATAAATAGTTAAAGATCTAGGTGACAGAGAAAAAACCCCACAATGAATCACATTTAATTAAATTCATCTGAGAAGAAATCTTCCTGAAGAACATTTAAGATAAATCTTAATTATGATTTTATTAGGTAAAGTTTGGGGGTTAGAGGAAAGAATAT
>NW_006284941.1:236554-240558 GCF_000327345.1 Myotis davidii
TCCCAGCAGAAAAGCGAAGACTGAAGAAGAGCAGGAGCAGCAAAGACAGAGGATGGAAGGTGGCTCTGGCCAGAGCGAAGGCCTGGGTCAGGGTACTGGAGGAAAACCAGTGCCCACAGCCAGGAGAAGGGAAGGCCTTTTGCATGAATCTCTTCGTGCAACAGGCCTCTAGTGTATATATATATATATATATGCCTAAGTAACCAAACAACTGTTCAACTCTTCGACCAGTAGTTATTCGACCAGGGGGCAGATGCTCAATGCACAAGCATGGAAACATGGAACAGACTGATGAATCTCAGAGGGAAGTGGGGAGGGGAGAGTGGGGGAAGAGATTAACCAAAGATCTTATATGTATACTAGAGGCTTGGTACACAGGTTCATGCACTGGTAGGGTCCCTCAGCCTGGGCTGTGGGGATTAGACTGAATCCATGCACTGGGCCTCCAACATCCCTTGAGGGGTCCAGATTGCAAGAGGGCACAGGCCAGACCAAGAGACCCCAGTAGTGCACAAATCTATGCACCAGGCTTCTAGTATTTATATAAATAGAGATGTGAACACAGCAAGTAAAATTCAGGAGACACAGGTATAGGTTAAAATAGACAGAGTTTTAATTGTTAAGTAAATAGAAATAAAGCAAGAAGAACAATTTTTAAAGATATTGGGATGGACAATTCAAATGATACTTAAAGTTTATTGGAAAGTAGAGAATCAACCACATAATAGTTCTGAATTTGTGAAATAAACACAATCAAAGTGGTACTTTGGGCAAAGTTCACTGAAGCATGTGAGACTGAAAAATAAAGGAAATCTCAGTGAGAATAACTTAATAATCAACACATTAATTACAGATATAGCCTTCCAAAAAAGTGAATACCCACAAATAAAAGGTATGTCTGAGTGCCTTAAATCAAAATCCCTATGGCATTGAATAAATTTCCTTCTATGTATTACCTGATAGCTGAACTAATGCAAAATATTATTTTTAGAGATATATGAATATGTATTTTCTAAATTTTTGTTGAAAGGATTAATGAGATTTATAGCACCATAAAATGAATTATGAACATATTATGAACATATTTAGATATATGTCTTATACTATAGGAAATAAAAAATATTTGTCAATTTGTTTTCAATAAAATATTAGAGTATTTTAAAAAAGATAAAAACACATTCAATCATGTATGTTGCATGATTAGGCAAATCACATATTCATCTTTTAGGAGGCTGAGCTTTGATTGTCTTGCCCTTGTGGAGCTGTGGTCACTAACTTTTTCCATTCACCATTATTACCAAAAGACTCCCCATTGAATGCTGCAAGTCTTAGACATCATCTTCCCTGCCCTTACTAGCAGAAATTATATCTCCTTGTAGTCATGAGACTACAACAATCCCACCAGTATAACTTCTTCTTGAGCCCAGTGATCTAAAATCCTCAGGTTCAAACTTGTGTTCTCTGATGATAACATTTCTCTGTTAAGAAACTAGACCCCAACAATCAAGGTTCCGTTGTAGAGAAGCAGAGCAAAATTTTTACAGGTGGATCACTAAGAGTGATAGATAAAAAAGCCAATCTTACTTCCATCATTTGGGTCCCAGACCATGTCTTCTAATACAGAGGACATAATACTATATTGGATGTTGCCTCAATGAATATATAACAGCCCAGAGAATAGCACATAGGATGGATCCTCAAGTTACTGCCCTAATTTAATGTCAATCTTGGCCCAGATATTTCCTTGTATTTTGATATGTGGCCTAAAGAATTGATCATTTAAGCCTTTGTCCATTATTGCACATACTTTACAACTCATTTAGTTGGAGGCTGAATTATTTTGGATTTCATGTTAGAATATCTGTCATTTTCTAAGTTCTTGAATAGTGGTGACTGATGAAACATTTGGTGTACAGGAATAAGTTCATCTTTGGAGTGAGGCATCAGTTTCAACAAGAACATTTGCTACCCATGCCAGAGTGGAAGGGATCTAATGTATTCAACTTTCCACTAAATGTCTTGTTGTTCTCCTTCACGGCTCACTGATTAAATATCTAATACAATAGTAGATTAGCATTGATGAGAGGAAGCACATGCTGTCGACTATCTATATAGTCTCTATCTTTACAAACATGGCCACTGTATTCACGAGTCCATTTTATAATCAACGGTATAGCTGGGCATAAAGTATGGCCAGCATCTACTGGAAATGTCATATACCCACCATACTGTCAAGTACCCTTCTGCACAGAAAAGTGCTTGAGTCCAATTCTAATAGCACAATTTTCATCAAACAATGGATTGTTGATGCTCCTGCCCCAAACCTGATGGATCTGAAATATCCATTTTGTGAAGAGTAACTCTGGTCACATGACCACTTATGTCTCATGGTCAGACTTTCAATCTCAATTTATGCTCAGTAGTATGGCCAAAAGTGGTTTTTAAATAGTAAGTGGTTTTCTCTTGAAAAAGTCATTTTCTAGAACTTAGAAGGTCTCTGTTGTGACTCTCCATTGGGTTTTGTCAAAGACTACCCAGAGAATACTTATTAAACATGAATAATTCTTGTAATATTGATTGTGATTTTGCACCACAGCTTAAACCTAACTGAGTAAGCCTCCCTTTATTAAAGTTATGGCCAAAATTTTCAAGCTTTCAATTCACCCGAAATATGCTTTTTAAAACCCATAGAAACTCACATACTGCTCTGTCTTCTAATACTTAATAGTTCAAAATGTAATAATTTGGCCCTAATTGTAGTGGGAATTTTTTACAAGAATTCGATCTACGTTTAGAATAAGAGATATTTTTGTAGAAAGGAACAAGTGGAAGTCTCTGTTACTGCCCTTTCTGTTAAGATATTAAATCAAATGTTAGATAAATATTTCAAGAGAAAAAACAAACATTTTTCAAAGGGTCATCATTGTGTCTACATTTTAAGGATTCATACAATAAATATTAGTACCATGTCCAGGTTTCTTGCTAAGACATTACATTCTTATATCTTAAGTAAAGAATCTTATCAATGTTTACTACTAATCATAACTGAACATCTGGTATTATTTTAGAAAATATACAAACTAACATACAAGCAAAAATGTCAAATAGAAACATAAGCAAATATCTATGATATAATATATGCATCAATTCATATCAAAATTTATGTAATATAAAATTCAAATTTGGATAAAGTTAAAGAAAATATTCCAGAAGTTCAAGATGGTGGTATAGGAAGATCCTGAGATCATTTGCTCTTACAGACACAAGAAACCTACAGCTATATATGAACTAATTTCCTCTAAAAAGAACCTAGAAACTGAATGAACAAAACCTCCCCAATAAAAGGACAGTACTGAGAAGGATAGGAAAGGCAGAGATATGGTCCCCTAGGAAAAAAAGCAAACATCTCAGTTATGGCATTTCACTGTCAGGAGATATCTCAAATGTACAGAACTTTTCTCTGCACAACAAGGGATTCAAGCTCCACAAAAGGCCCTTAGAACAAACTTACACAGGTGAGATGAGTTCCTAAAACATCTGGTTTTGAAAGTCAGAGTAGAAAATGGCCAGGAAACCTTATCCCTATAGGGAAAGTAAAACTCACTCTTAAAGAGTTCACACATTGACTCACTACACTTCAAAAATAGAAATAGAAATACACACACACACACACACACATAAATAAATAAATTGACAGTTTATCAATAAAAGTAATGTGCTGGAAGCTGGTCCATCCTTGTTGCTTGACACAGTTGCTGCAGGGAAGAAACATCTGCACAGCGTATGTTTCAAGGGATTAAATATAAATTTCCATTTATAAAAACTATGTATGGTGCCAGGTGGATACTAAATTTATCATGGTGTAGTATATAAATGACTAGTTCCTATGACATAACCCTGAAACTAATATAATATTACAATCAATTCATATACAAAAATGAATTTAAAAAGAAAACAGTTAAAAAATGATGTGAATAGACATTTTTTCCCACTTATTTCATTCT
>NW_006284941.1:243565-245351 GCF_000327345.1 Myotis davidii
CGCCCCACCCACTAGGATAGTGATGGTGAACCTATGACACGCGTGTCAGAGGTGACACACGAACTCATTTTTTTTGGTTGATTTTTCTTTTTTAAATGGCATTTAAATATATAAAATAAATATCAAAAAATATATGTCCTTGTTTTACTATGGTGGCAAATATCAAAAAATTTCTATACGTGACACAGCACCAGAGTTAAGTTAGAGTTTTTCAAAATGCTGACACGCCGAGCTCAAAAGGTTCGCCATCACTGTGCTAGGGGGTAGGGGAGTCCGGGGGAAGGTCAATGGAGAAAAAAAGGAGACATATGTACTACTATTTATAATATTTTAAACAATAAAATAAAACTTAAAAAATACCATTGCATTATGCAAAATAAGTTAAGCAGGATAAAAAACATAAAAGCAACCTACTTAATGGGAGAAAAAATTACAAATCATATATTTATTAAGGGGTCTATTTTCAAATATATAAAGAATGCATGCAACTCAGCAACAACAACAAAACAACCCTCATTTGGGAAATTAAAATCAAGACAGTGATATATGACCTCACACTTGTCAGAATGGCTATTATCATAAAGCCAACAAACAAAAAGTGTTGACCATGATGCGCAATGGTGGGATTGTAAATTGGTGGAGCCACTTTAGAAAATAGTAATGAGATGCCTCAAAAAATTAAAAATAAAACTCTCACATGATCCAGCAATTCAACTTCTGTTTATTTTTCCAAAGACTCAAAACACTAATTGGAAACAATATATACACCCCTATGTTCATTGCAGTAATATTTACAATAGCCAAGATAAGGAAGAAACTGAAATATCTATTGGTAGACAAATAGATAAAGAAGACATGGTACATATATACAATGTAATATCACTCAGCCATACAAAAAGAACAAAAATATTGCAATTTGCAACAACATTGATGAACCTAGAGAATATTATGATGAGTGAAATAAGTCAAGCAGAGAAAGACAAATACTGTATGATTTCACTTATAAATCTAAAAAAAAACAAATAACTGAACAAACAAAACATAAAAAAACTTCATTATACAGAGATCAAGTGGATGGTTACCAGATGGGAGGATGGGGAGATAGGCAAAAAATGTCAGAAGGATTAAATATAAATTTCCATTTATAAAAACTATGTATGGTGCCAGGTGGATACTAAATTTATCATGGTGTAGTATATAAATGACTAGTTCCTATGACATAACCCTGAAACTAATATAATATTACAATCAATTCATATACAAAAATGAATTTAAAAAGAAAACAGTTAAAAAATGATGTGAATAGACATTTTTTCAAAAACAGACATAGAGATGCACAAAAAACACCTGGAAAGAAGCTTACCATCACTAGTCATCAGGAAAACGGAAATCAAAACCACAATGAAATATCAACTCACACCAGTCAGAATGGTTATTTTCAAAAAGACAAACAATGACAAGTATTGGTGAGATTATGAATAAAATAAAATCCTTGCACACTGTCAGTAATGTAAATTGGTGTAGCCATTATGAAAAATAATATGGAGGTTTCTCAATAAACATTAAAAATAAAGGAACCATACAACTCCACAAAACCATTTCTGTGTATATGCCTCCCCAAAACTAAAACATTAATTTGAAAAGATATATATGCACCTCTATGTTCATTGCACCATTGTTATCACAGCCAAGACACAGAAGCAATCTAAGTGTTCACTGATAGATGAATATTTAAATAAGTGGAATAGATGATAGATAGATAGATAGATAGATAGATAGATAGATA
>NW_006284941.1:245539-248060 GCF_000327345.1 Myotis davidii
TTGATTTTTTACAGAGAGGAAGGGAGAGGGACAGAGAGTTAGAAACATCGATGAGAGAGAAACATCAACCAGCTGCCTCCTGCACACCTCCTACTGGGGATGTGCCCACAACCAAGGTACATGCCCTTGACCGGAATCGAACCTGGGACCTTTCAGTCTACAGGCCAACACTCCATCCACCAAGCCGAACCAGTCAGGGCAAGAATAAAATCTTTTCATCAACATGGATGATGAACATAGAGGATATTATGCTAATTGAAATAATTCAGACAGAAAAAGACAAGTACCATATGATTTCCTTTATATGTGGAATCTAAAAAACAAGTACAATAAAAAAAATGAACAGAGAAAACAAAACAGAAATAGACCCATAGATATAGAAAACAGATTGATAGTTGCTGGAGTGAGGGGCATGGGGGGAATAGGCAAAATAGGAGAAGAGGGTTAAAAAGTACAAAATTCTGCTGAAAGTACAATATATGATGAAAAAGAGGCCCACACCAAGATACATCATATTTAAGATGGCAAAGGTTAAAGGAAAAGATGAAATTCTAAAAGAAGCAAGAAAAAGATAGTTACTTAAAAGGAAGCTTCCATATGACTGTCACCTGATTTCTCAACAGGAACTTTGCAGGCCAAAAGAGACTGGCATGGAAAGTTCAAAGTGTTGAAAAGGAAGGATCTGCAGGATCTATAACCAAGTTACTCTACAGAAAAGGCTGCATTGAAAACTGAAGGGCAGATAAAGAGCTTCTCAGAGAAAAAAGCTAAAGGAGTTCATCACCACCAAACCAGCATTACAGGAAATGTTAGAAGAACTTCATTAAGAAGAAAAGGAAAAATATGAATAATTAAAATGACAATAACTACATATCTCTCAATAATTAGTTTCAATGTAAATGGATCAAATGCTTCAATCAAATGACATAGGTGGACTGAATGGATAAGAAAACAAGACCCATGCACATTCTGCCTATAAGAGACCCACTTCAGATCAAAAGACACACACATACTGAATGTAAGGGGATGGAAAAGTACATTTCATGCATATGGAAACAAAACATAAACCTGAGGTAGCAACACATATCAAACAAAGCAGGCTTTAAAACTAAGGCTATCATAAGAGCCAAAGAAGGACCCAGCAATTACGCGTCTGGGTACTTATCCAAAGCTATCCAAAACACTAATTCAAAAAGACATATCCATCCCTATGTTCATTGCAGCATTAAATACAAGATAGGGAAGCAAGCTAGGTGTCTATCAATACACAAATGGTAGAAGAAGATGCGTATATGCATAACGCATGGGCACAGACAATGCAGAGAAGGCCTGGGGGAGATGTGGGAGAAGGTGGAGGGGGCCAATGGGGGAAAAAAGGGAATATTTGTAATACTTTGAACAATGAAGATTAAAAAAAAATGTTGCCATAAAAAATAAGAAAATCTTTCCATGTGACAACATGGATGGACCTAGAGGGTATTGTTCTGAATAAAATAAATTGAATAGAGAAAGACAAATACCATATAATTTCACTTATCCTATATAATAAAAGCCTAATATGCTGTGACCAGTCATATGGTTGTCTTTTCAACCAATCAACACATAATATGCTAATGATATGCTAAGGCCACTCAACCACTAGCTATGATGTGCACTGACCACTAGGGGGCAGATGTTCCGACTGGTAGGTTAGCTTGCTGCTGGAGTCAGGCCAATCCGGACCAAATGAGATGGGCTGAACATGCCCTGGAGCCCTCCCATGGTCTCTCTCTGACTGGCCAACCTCCCGCATCCCTCCCTGGCCCTGATCATGCACAGGTGGGGTCCTTAAGCCTGGCCTGCACTCTCGCAATCAGGAACCCCTCAGGGGATGTCTGAGAGCCAGTTTCGGCCCAATTAGCAAATGACTGGTTGCTATTATGTGCACTGGCCACCAGGGAGCAGATGCTCAATGAAGAGCTGCCCCTGGTGGTCAGTGCACTCCCACAGGGGGAGCGCCACTCAGCCAAAAGCCTTGAGCCAGGCTCACAGCTGGCGAGCGCAGTGATGATGGAGGGAGCCTCCCCCACCTCCTCAGCAGCACTAAGGATATCCGACTGATGGCTTAGGCGCATGGGGAGCAGGCCTAAGCTATCAGTTAGATATCCCCTGAAGGCTCCTGAACTGCAAGAGGGTGAAGGCTGGGCTGAGGGACCCTACTTCCTCCCTCTTCGGGGGCAAACCAAGTCTCCTGCTCACTCCAGCTCTGTGGCCATCTTAGTTGGGTTAATTTGCATACTTGTTCCTGATTGGCTTTGGCATGGCTTGTGGGCGTGACTTAAGCATAGCAGAGGGAAAGTTAATTTGCATGTTTCTCTTTTATTAGATAGGATCCTATCTAATAAAAGAGAAACATGGTAATTAGCGTACGACTGCTACCCTTCCCATTGGCTAATCAGGGAGATATGCAAATTAACTGCCAGCCAAGATGGTGGCCGGCAGCCAGGCAGTTGAAAGCGAACATGAGGCTTGCTTGGTTCCG
>NW_006284941.1:248722-270904 GCF_000327345.1 Myotis davidii
GATTGGCCCTGCTCTGTGCATGACAGGGGGTGGCGCCGCAACCTCCCCATCGACCCTGCCTTGAGTGTGACAGGGCAGTGCCCCAACCCCCCAATCGGCCCTACCCTGAGCATTACTGAGGGTGGCATTGCAACCTCCCAATCCGCCCTGCTCTGTGCATGATAGGCAGCGCCCCACTCCCCAATCGGCTCTGCTCTGAGCCCAACCAGGGGTTGCACCTAGGGATTGGGCCTGCCCACTGCCACCCGGGAGCAGGCCTAAGCCAGCAGGTCGTTATCTCCCGAGGGGTCCCAGACTGCGAGAGGGCACAGGCCGGGCTGAGGGACCCCTTCCTTCCCCCCAAGTGCACATGCACTGGGCCTCTAGTATTATTATAATAATTATGTATGGTGTCAGGTTGGTACTAGATTTATCAGGATGATCCCTTCATAAATTATACAAATGTTGAATCACTATGTTGCACATCTGAGATTAATATAATATTATATGTCAACTGTAATCCAAAAATTTTAAATTATAAAAAAATAAAAACTTACTGACTTGCTGGTGTGGTTTAGTTGGTTGGAGTGTCTTCCAGTACACAGAAAGGTTGCTGGTTCAATTCCAGGTCAGAGCACATACCTAGGTTGCAGGTTTGATCCCCCATGTGGGCCCATAGAGAGGCAACCTCTCAAACATGTATGTTTATCTCTTTCAACCTTCTAGTCTTTCTAAAAAATAAAAATAAATAAAAGAGAATAAAAATATTTTAAAAAATAATAAAAATTTGTTCTTTAATTAAGAAATAAAGGACAAACTTTTGTTATAAGCCATTAGAATATAATATATAGCATAGATAATATAGTCACTAATATTGTAATAACTTTGCATAGTGATAGCTATTTGACTTATAGTGGAGATTATTTCATAAGGTATATAAATTTCAAATAAGTATGTTGTCATAAAAAACATAATATTATATGTCAACTATGCTTCATAAAAAAAAGGAAATACAGAATTGAGAACTAGGAGAAACAATAGCAAATGGTTATGAATGCAGATGGCGGATCTGACAGACAGGCTTGAATCCAGCTCCATTACTCATCAGCTGTGCATAGCTGGACTAGTTCTTTAACCCTAACAAGGTTTACATAAATGAGGTGTCTGTGTATCACATTTAGCTCAATGTTAAAAAAAAAGAAAAAAAAAGCCTCATATTTTAATTTTTACAAAACATTAATCATGTAGGACAATTTAAAATGCAAAATACACAGGTGTATAAACAACCTAATATGAATTAAATAAAATTCATATCTATAGAGTAATGTCTCAAAAGACAAATGTCAAAATATAAATTGTGTTATTTTTCGGTATTTTAGACTATCATTTCTGTAAACCATTGGCTTTTCTCAATTCTGGTCATAAAATATTTTTAGAAAAAGTTAAACATATTAATATATAAAGGGAAATTTTTACTCAAATATAATGCAATATGCTTCCAGGAGTCAAGCCTAAAATATTTTTGTTAAACTATGTCACATGCAAAACTTGTTCAAAGTGCATCTTAAATAATTTTTAGTTTAAGAGGATGTATTAACACACAAATGAAGAAACCAGATCTAAGAACTTTTGAAAATACCGAAAATGCTGTTTACTTCTTCCGATTCAAAAAAGGACTCAACATTTGGTTTCAGTACAACCTGACTTACATCCAGTTATCATCCATTAATTTTTTTATGCTTACTGACTTTAACATGTTCTTTTAGATATTATTTGATAGAAAAATGCAGCTCTTATTAGATAACCTAAGGCAGCTTGCCTGAAGAAATGTAACTCAATCAGAAGAAAGTGTAGAAGGTGCAGTACTATTTATTTTTAAAAAGCTTTCAATAAAAATTCAATAGAGCATTAAGTTCATCAGTAATTGAATTAAATGTTTAAAACTTTAAGATAATGAACTCATTATCTTGGGAAGAGTCCAGCATAAGATATCATTTGATTATCCACCCTGCAAAGAAGACAACCAACTCTCAGCATTCTCCTAGTAATAGAGAAGCAATTATTCCCAAGTGCTAATGAGGGTTAGACTTTACAGCTTCCAATATGCTTATTGGAGGAACTTACTCTCCTGACTATCCTCTCGGTTACATTAGGTATGTGACAGTAATTTGAAAAGACAAAGTGAATATCTTATTAAATTTAACATAGTGCTGTAACTGTTAAATTGACTTTATAAAGTGGCCAGATGGCAGGATTTTCTTAGAGTGATAGGTAAGTAACTGAATAATCATAAAAATGAATGGAAGTGATGTCATGAATGATAAAAAGAGTCAGGCTGATTATGAAGATTCAAGGTCATTTGTGCTGTTATATGCCGCAAATACAGGTACAATCAATAAGGGCCTTGGCGAGAAGAGTAAATGTTTTGGTAAAACAAAAGAAGCTAAACTCGAGACATCAATAGGCTCCAATCAAGATGTGGCAATGTCCCAGTTGGTGTGGCTTAGTGGTTGAGGGTCGACATATGAACCAGGAGGGCATGGTTTGATTCCCAGTCAGTGCACATGCCCGGGTTGCAGGTTTGATTCCCAATAAGGGTTGTATGGGAGGCAGCTGATCAATGATTCTCATCATTAATATTTCTATATCTCTCTGAAATAAAAACATATTTAAAAAAAAAGATATGGCATCCCTGATGGCCCTGGTCTGGTGGCTCAGTTGAGTGGAGTGTCATCCTGTACACCAAAAGGTTGCTGGTTCAAGTCAGGTCAGGGCACATACCTAAGTTCAATCCCTAGTAAGGGCACATATGGAAGGCAGTAGATTGATGGTATTCTCTCATGTCAGTATCTTTCTCTCTCTTTTTGAAAATCAATTAAAAGTATATCCTCAGGTGAGGATTAAAAAAATAAGAACTAGCAATGATTTCTAGTAAGGTTCCTGGATGATTGAAAATATCTTCTCAGGTCACTGTGAATACTAAAGTACTATAAATATAACACCGAGAAGGTAGGGTCCTGAGGTAAGGAAAATATTTCCATTTACCTGGAAAATGCCTCTGGAGTTTGTATTTGTCAAAAGTTGTTCACTCCTGGAAAATGCTAAAGTTTGTTTACACATGGCCTAGGACTCTGAAATGATTTCCGTAGTTAAGCAGTTGAGAGCTGGTCAAGAGGTCATGCCATCCTCAAATATGAGTTAGTCACAGAGGCCTCCCTAGCCTTCAGGTCTGGAATTGGCTTCTCCTGGTCCAGTGATTTATAAATTAATCATTTATTACATCCAGTCATTTGAGATAGTGGGGAAGAAACAGTATAATCACCAAAACAAACAGAGAAACAAAACAAAAACATAAATAAAAAGAAAACAAAACTTTCTCCTTTAGAAAAGAGAAAGCTTTTAAATGGTTATTAATGGTTGATAACATACAGAGCAGAACCATGAGTCCCTTCTCCCATGGCCACAGAGCAAAGTGCCCTTTTGAGACTCCAGTTCTGCTCTCAGGGAGAGGCTTTTTTATTCATTGTTCTTTGTAATCTTAGACTTTGCAGCTAGATAAATCTTCCTTTGCTATTACTTCACATATCACACAAGACTTGGACATTATACAATACTAGAAGCCCAGTGCATGACATTCATGCACTGGGGTGGGGTCCCTCAGCTCAGCCTGCACCCCCTCACAGTGCAGAACCTCTTGGGGGATGTCCGACTGCTGGCTTAGGCACGCTGGAAGTCCTTAGCACTGCCATGGAGGCAGGAGAGTTTCCCGCCACCACGACTGCGCTTGCCAGCATGAGCCTGGCTTCTGGCTGAGCAGCATTCCCTCTGTGGGAGCATACTGACTACCAAGGGGCAGCTCTTGCATTGAGTGTTTGCTCCCTGGTGGTCAGTACGAGTCATAGCAACCGGTAGTTCCACTGTTTGGTCAATTTATATATTAGCTTTTTATTATATAGGACTAGAGGCTCGGTACATGAAATTCGTGCACAGGAGCAGGGAAGAGGGCATCCCCTCAGCCCAGCCTGCACCCTCTTCAATCCAGGACCCCTGAGGGATTGGGCCTAAACCGGCAGTTGGACATCCCTCTCACAATCTGGGACCACCAGCTCCTAACTGCTCACTTGCCTGCCTGCCTGATCACCCCTAACTGCCCTACCTGATAACCTGGTCGCCCCCAACTGCCCCCCGTGCTGACCTGGTTGCCCCATGCAGCCTGCTGTTCGGTTGTTTGGTCATCCCTCACTAACCCTCCTGCCGGCCTGGTTGCCCCACACAGCCTGTTTGGTCGTTCGTTCGGTTGTTTCGGTTGTGCCAGTCGCTTAGGCTTTTATATATATATATATAGATGACCCTCTTTACCATATTACACATTTCACACTTTGTTTTCGTGAGCTTGGGACCTGAGGTTATTGTAGGTGTGGGAACCATTAGATTTCACATACCGAATTTCTGGTATGGTTGGCAATATACTGCTTTTGAAAAGTTAGAAGCTTTACAATTGATATTGTTTTCAATCAGTTCTTAGTGAATGTAACCATAGCTCAATATTTATTTGCACATAGATTTTAAGCCAACATTTTCACCATTTGTCTTTAATGCTAGCATTACTAAGCACCCAGTTAAAGACCTTCTAATCTTCACAATATCTGTGAAATTATATGTATCACGTGGGGAAATTGCTCTCAGAAGAATGGCATGTTTTCTCCTCTGGTTCTCCCCTCCTCCTTCTGGGTATGAGCCGGAAATGGGATTTCCCCCCTCTGAGTTTAGATACAAAATCCATGATTATAGAATGATCACATCACCCTACTGGGGCTGGCACGCTTACTTTCTACTGGTTATATGAGACAGTATTAAATGGCTCTTTTGGTTAAGTCACTGAATTTTGGGGGATCTATTTTTACAGCCAGCTAGCATCTACTTTAACAATAGAGTAGAGCTTTGGGATATGGCATCAATTCTACTCCAACAGAAAAAGGGCCATTTGATATTCTAGGATACCACATTAATCACTTTGAGAGAATCCTGATATGACTCACACATTCAGTTAGCTATTATAGATGGTCAGGGAAATAGGTATCTATTATCTCATTTTAATGCCACAAAAGCATAATTTTCTTGTTCTCCTACAGGGCATGCAGAGCTCCTTTTGTTTAGGAGGGAAGACAGATCTCCACACTTTAAATGTACTGGAGAGAAAAGAAGGGAAACAGAACAAATCACTGTAATGAGTCCAAAAGGAAAAGACAATTCTTTTGACAACTGAGAGAGATTGCATTCTTAAAATTATGCCATCCAACATCCACACTGGGAGGGACAGTAGGGACTATATAAGTCAAGTCTGATTTTACACTGGAGAAAACCAAGGTCCAGAGTGGGGAAAGGATGTGCCAAATGTTCCTTGGCTTTTTTGAAAGACAAAGATTAAGATCAGATTGCTTGACAACAAATTATTTCCACAGAACTGCTAAAGTTGTTTTATAACACAGACAGATAGGATCGTGGACACTTCACTGGAATAACACACCCATAGTTATGATGAGAAAAATATTAATGCATTTGTTGGCACCAGTACTGAATACCATGCAGTTAGGAGAATTCCCTTCAGTGTCTCTGCCAGGACGAAACAAGTGTCATGTCCATCACCTGCCGGGTCTCCCAGGCTTACTGATGGGCCCTCAGAATCGCTCAGAGGTATGTGTCATAATTGTTCCAGATGGAAAACACTACGTGATTTTCATTTCTTGAGTATATGCACCCAATATTACCCATCCCCTCTCAGTACTAATAGTCAAAGATATTAAAATATTTGCAGTGAGGGAAAACCACTACCTAATTGAAATACTACCCAGCACCAGCAAAACTTCAAAATACATAGATAAGGTAAAAGAGAACTTATGGTCTTTGTAAAATGAAGGCTTATGTTAATTTTTCTTAAATTAGGATTTTGAAATTACACTATTAAACACTTTGGCATAACTTAGATTCACTTTATTTCCTTATCCTTCACATTGTTCCCATAGGAATAAACCTCATCAATAATTAGTATAAACGCATATTTAAAAACTTGGAAATAATAATTTAGGAAATATATCCCATCATGAAAAAGAGCTAACTTTAAGATGGCACCTTTTATATTGGTTGTAGTCTGCTTCAAATAATAAAAACTGTATTCTAATGAGCTGACATTTCCATCGCCCTGAAGAGATTCTGTAATTAGGCATCTGAAAACAGTGGAGCAGTTATGCAGTTGTCATTATTTTTAATTGCTTTATTCTTAACGAGGCAGCATTTTGGATTAATATGCTATATTTGTAGTGGGTGAAAAAAAACATCTTGATGCAAATAATGTTCTGAAATATTTGCTGCCATCCCTAAATAGTAAAAGGACATTTTTTTCTTTCTTTTATTTTGTTAACTGAAGGTAGTCTGCCATCTTCACTTGGCTGCTCAATAAAATTAGACATCTGTAAGTGGACACTGCTCAATCTCTTTCAGAGATCATTGGGAGCATTTTGGACGACTGCATCATTGACAGAGAAAGGGCAGGGGGCCACACACATTTCAAGTGAAATAGAATAAGCAATTAGTCAACCAAGTTCAAGAATATTGTGTGACTGTTAGGTACAAAACAGTACACCTAAGTTTCACTTACGTTTATACTCTATATACAAAATATTATTAAAACTACACATAGATGCTGGTAGACTTCTAAAAGACTTCCAGTTTGTATTGAGTCCCTGAATTTGAATCTCAGTAACAAATCCACTTAAATATGTCTGCCCAGGTCTTTTCTCTAAGCTTTCAGGTATCTGGTGCTCCCTCTACTGTTTCTGTGAGAATGCCTACTTGAATGCCAAGAGGGAAGTCTCAGTTCCCTCAAGACCACCATTGCAATGAAAGCCAAGGTAGTGTTAAGTTTTGAAAAAATGTAGGAGAATGAGATGAGTCTCTTCCCAATTTTTTCATTTAAGGTCCAAAAGAAACACTCTGTGAAAGGGGTTCTGTATTAGTCAGGATTCTCCAGAGTAACAGAATTAATAGGAGGTGTGTGTGTGTGTGTGTGTGTGTGTGTGTGTGTGTGTATAAAGAGATTTATTATAACGAATTGGCCTACAAAATCATAGGATCATGGAAGTTGAGATGTCCCCAAAATTGTAATCTAATCCCCAAGAACCAAGACAGATGGTGCTATAAATAGAAATCCAATGCTAGAACCCAGAGGGGCCTGCTGTGTGCCCGCCCACCACCTGACTATTGTGTGATTTGTGAGTGAGGCTCAAGGGGAGTAGGTAACTTGGTTTTTTCCCAACCAGCATGGCCTTATCTGTTCCAATTTTCTCAGTGTTTTTAACTTATGGAATAGATGTCTATGGCAAAAATCACATCCAAAAAACCCCACAAAACAAAACAAACAAAAACACTACCTATTGTATACAAATTACTATTTTGTGTACCTGCACTGCTGCAAGCTTTTGAGGTGGCTGCCCACTTCCATGCCTTCTGACCTCTCCTCCCAGCAGTGAAAGTGTGTTAGTCTAGTGTGCCAATCATTTTCTACCTTTTTGTAGTCTTATTGTTTATTAAAAAAAAAATTCAGCTGTGGAAATAAAAGCAATCCAAGCCTGAAGTCAGGAAAAGACTGATGTCCCAGTTTAGAGACCTTCAATGGACTGGATGAGGCCTACCCACATTAGAGAGGGAAATCTGCATTAGTCATTTACAGATTTAAATATCAATCTCATCTACAAAAACCCCCACAACCATCCAGAGTAATGTTTATCCAGAAACCTGGGAATTCTTGGCCTAGTCATAAAATTAATTATGACTCTGTCCTTGAGTTACTGGTCTTCTGTTTCTTATACCGTGTTAGCAACTCTTGGACTTCAACCTTCCACAACTCTATGAGAACAAGACATATCTTTCTCTTTTCTAAGTGTAGAGAAATATTCATGTTTATTCTATTAGCTGGGAGATTATTTTCTTTCCTTAAGAAGCTCTCACTAAAAGGATACAATTCTACTTCTAAGTTGTAGCCGTGTGACCACCTCCAATAGAGGCACCTGGAGTCAAGAAGCTAGATGCCTCAGCAAAATTTTATCTCTAAAGGATCCTAACATGGTTTTCCCAGAAAAAAAAGAACAATTGTATCTAAAGTTGTAATAGTACCACATCTTTTTGGAGTAGAGTTTAAAAAGAAGTCTTTACCTCTTGGCACTACATTTTCTGGGACCCAGAGTTCAGGTAATAAGACACAAGGGTTTTACTTAAATAGTTTCTTCGAGAAGAAAATACCCTCATGGCAAATACTAGAAGTGGGAATTTAGACCTGAAACAAGAAGAGCCGTATTTTATTTCCTTCCTAAAAAAACTGATGCAGAGGCCAACAATTTACATGGAACCAAGAAAGACCCCGAATAGCCTCAGCAATCTTGGGGGAAACAAAGTTGGAGGCAGCACACTTCCTGATGTCAAACTATATTACAAGGCCATAGTAATCAAACCAGCATGTAATTTGAACAAGAACAGACATAAAGAACAATGGAAAAGTACAGAAATAAACCCACATATTTATAATCAATTAATATTTGACAAAAAAGGCAAGAACAATAAAGTAGACAGTCTCTTCAATAAGTGGTGTTGAAAAATTAGACAGATACAGGCAAAAAAATAAACTAGACCACCAATTTACACCACACGTAAGAATAAAGTCAAAACTGGGTTGCAAGCTCAATCCCCAGTAGGGTGCATACAGGAGGCATCCGATCAATGATTCTCTCTCATCATTAATGTTTCTATCTCTGTCTCTCTCTCCCTTCCTCTCTGAAATCAATAAATAAATATTTTAAAAATGTGCAAGGGACCTGAATATCTGTCCTCCAGTGAGGACATAAGGATGGCCAATATACATATGAAAATTTTCAATGTCACTAATCATCAGAGAGATGTAAGTTAAATCACAGTGAGATAGCCATCTCAAGTTTGTTAGAATGTCTATCATCTATATATATATAAAAGGATAATATGCAAAGTGTCCCCTAGGGAGTTGAATTGCTCATTATGATGTGTGCTGACCACCAGAGGGTGACATGGAATATAGGGAGACCCTGGCTGGCAGCTGGAAGGCCCTGATTGCTGGCCAGGCCTAAGTACCCTAACCATGCACAAATTTTTGCACTGGGCCTCTAGTCAATAATTAAAGAAACAACAAGTGCTGGTGAGGATGCAGAGAAATGAGAAGACTCGTGCACTGTTTGTGGGAATGTGGATTGGTGCAGCCAATGTGGAAAACAGTATGGTATTACCTCAAAAAATTAAAAATGAAACTGCCTTATGACCCATCAATTTTACTTCTCGGAATTTATCTGAAGAAACCTGAAATACTAACTCAAAAAAGAATGTGTACACCTTTATGTTCATAGCAGCATTATTTATAATAGTCAAGATCTGAAAACAGCCCAAGTGCCCATCAGTAGATGAGTGAATAGAAAAACTAGTACATTTACTCAATAGAACTGTACAAACAAATAAAGGAAATTTACCTTTTGCAATAGCATGGATGGAACTGGAGATCTGGAGATTACTATGCTAAATTGCCGGGGTCCAGCCCCAGCACGCCAGAGGTTCCCAAAGGTATGGATGGAGTCAGCGAAGAATGGAAGAATGAAGGACATGGAGACAGCATTCAGATGATCAGCATAGCTCTCTTTAGTCTCCGTGGATCTTCCTGTGCCTGGCTGAGGCTACAGGGAAAGATCCAGAGGCAAGCTGAGCCTTTATTTTATAGTCAGAGGTAAAAAAAGGTAGTGGTTTACCGTAGTTACACTGTTCTTGTGAGTTTCACTTGTTTTGGCAGCACTTACTGCACCTCCCTCAGCCTATTAGAGTCCCAGATAAGATCTAGGGAGGTTATAAGGTCAAGCCTAATTATGCTAAGAGGACTGTGCCCTCTAAGCTGGGACTTGTTTATGGCTTTGCCAACAGGTCAGTCCGAGGCTTAACCCGATAGGCACATCTCACCCTTCCTTTATTTTTTAAGCTACCATAATGAAAGTAAAACTTAAGCATCAAGGACAAAACTCTGGTTATTAAAACAATAACAAAACAATGCCAATGCAACACAACGATGAGAGAGAAGTCAAATTACAGTAACATTTTCCTACTAAATGAAAGTTTCTTTTGCTGATTTACTCAAAGTCCTTGGACATGGCTGCGCAAGACTGGAAGCTGACCAATGCTAACATATCCAGGAACGTGGTTGAGGGAGTAGCTTCTACTTCTTGCTTTACTACCATCAGCTGGGCCTCAGTTGTTAACTTCTTCAGCTGACCCCATGTTGGCATTTCAGTCCCTTTTGTAGCCTTCGTCATCTTCCTTTTCTGAATCACTGTCATCGGGGCAACTCTCAGTCTTTGGAATGATGGAACAAGGAGCTTCTCTGGGTCCATTGTGGTGACACGTAATGCTCTGGTACCCAAATTGTCTGCACTGCTCCGATTGGAAAGATACAAAACACAACCTCTTCCCCACATCATTATTAGATCTGGTAAAACTCTTGGCTGGTTTGTGTATCCTTCTACCAGGCTAACCCAGCAGAGGCTATTGTACAAGAGGCCCGATGCATTTCGGCCACTGTACAACCCTCTGCATTGTATTTTTAAAACATTTAACATATAATAGTCTTCTCCCCCTTTTTTGTTTTTATAGAAAAGGTTTATATTGATGGAATTCTGACCATTCATAAAACGGTATACATTTTAGAGCTTGCTACTGCATTCCTCCTCATTCCTAGTAATGCTGTCAGGTGCTCCAAAATGTTAAATCAGAAGATATTTATTGAAGCCTCAATAAAACAGCTTATTTTAACTCAACTAAATGGGGTAAGAACTCATTAGAAGAATAGGCTACTAAACATGGTATGATGAAACCTGAAGAAATAGCTCTGGCTTCTTAGATACATATAAACATACGTGCTCCTCTGTATTTATGACTTCCTACTTTAACTTAAAAAGTTGCAGCTTTACATTTTTATTGTGAATTGGTCCTACTTCTGAGCCTTAGCACTTCAAAATAAAACCTTAACTTTGAGCCAAACTGTTAGTTTTTCTTTTTGTGTCAAGAGCGAACTTTGATGTGTCAAAACTAGGTAAAACCCATTTACTCAATCCAAAGCAGGCATTAAAAAGAAAAACCCCAAATGCTTTCTTATATCCATGTTAAGAGTCGGATTGGCGCTTTCCAAAAACCATGTGCAGGTTTTACTTACAAAATCCAACAAATCGAAAAGCTGTTCATACCTCACAGAGCAGCCCGTGCTTAGAGCATAGCATTACGTATAAATTCTTTTCCTAGGATTCTGAATATCCCATGTTTTACACCTAGTTGTATCACTGAACTTCACTCCTCATGTCTGACTGGGAATAACCTTAACTCTTCAGCTAGCAAGCAGATGTGTTCCATACAGAGTCTTTTTTTTCTTTAGACTCAGTGTGGCCCATCTTCTCAATTTAAGTTCTGTACTATCCACCCTCTTACCCTACTTATCCTCTATAGGAGGGTCTGCAGCACCCTGGTGGAGTCCTATCCCCGAGTGTGGGGCTTACCTAGGGAAATGGGGGGCTTACCTAGGGGAAACCTGTTCAGCCTGTTCGGGCGCCCAATGCTGGGGTCCAGCCCCAGAGGTTCAGGGGTTCCCAAAAGTGTGGATGGAGTCGGCGAAGGATGAAGGACATGAAGACAGCGTTCAGATGATCAGCATAGCTCTCTTTAGACTCCATGGATCTTCCTGTGCCTGGCTGAGGCCACAGAGAAAGATCTAGAGGCAAGCTGAGCCTTTATTTTATAGTCAGAGGTAAACGAGGTAGTGGTTACTAAAGTTACACTGTTCTTGTGAGTTTCACTTGTTTTGGCAGCACTTCCTGCACCTCCCTCGGCCTATTAGAGTCCCAGATAAGATCTAGGGAGGTTATAAGGTCAAGCTTAATTATGATAAGAGGACTGTGTCTTCTAAGCTGGGACTTGTTTGTGACTTTGCCAACAGGTCAGTCCGAGGCTTAACCCTATAGCCTCACCCCACACTAAGTGAAATAAGCCAGTCAGAGAAAGATACTATACTGATAGCAGAATTGGTGAGCGGGAGTTTTTCCCCAAGGTCTTGTCTTATGGAATCGAAGAATGGAGCTGTGGACCAGAAGGTGTTCAAACAAGGCAGGGTTTGTTGAAAAAAAACAGACTCCCTGCTCAGGGAGGGAATTCAAATGGTTGCCCCAAGCAATCTGCTCTTCCCCTTTTTTCTGCTAAAGGCCTGCTCTTGTTCTGTGCCGCTTTCTGATTGATTCCTGGTATTTTTCAACATTTTATTTTGCACTTTCAAGAAAAACATCCTTATTTCAAAACACCCTGTTTTTTTGCTATCCATCCTGTTTTTCTGCAAAACATTTGTTCTTTCAGCTAGCTCCACAATTCCTCTTTCTTCCACCCTTACACACTGCCTACAGAATTTTGCTTTAACTCCTTTCAATATGATCTCACTTATATGTGGGACCTAATTAAAAAAAATAAGCTGACAAAATAAAAATAGAGGCATAGATACATGGAACAGATTGACAACTTCCAGAGGAGATGGGTTTGGGGTTCTGGATGAAAGAAGGTGAAAGGATTAAGCCAAAAAACACATAGTTGTATAGACCAGTGGTTGGCAAACTCATTAGAAACAGAGCCAAATATCAACAGTACAACAATTGAAATTTCTTTTGAGATCCAAATTTTTTAAACTTAAACTATATAGATAGGCACATTGCTATTAACCTACCTATATAGTTTAAGTACTGTTGATATTTGGCGTCTCCCCTGTGCTACATATCCCACGGCCCGCCTGCACCGCGTCACCTGACCGACTGACACTCCCCACTTCTTTTAACGCCACTTCTTCAAAATAGGCTCTCCCAGTGCGAAAACCAACTTCTGCGCATGGGCCATGAAGTTTCAATTGCACTGTATGTGCGCACCCGCACTAGGTATTTTGTGGAAGAGCCACACTCAAGGGGCCAAAGAGCCGCGTGTGGCTTGCAAGCAGCAGTTTGCCGACCACTTACCAGTGGTATAGACAATAGTGTAGTGGTAGCCAGATGGAAAAGGAGATGGAGGTGGGCAAAGGGAGGGGAAATGGGGACAGAAAGAGAATTTGTTTGGGGCCATGAGTGCACAATGCAGTGTACAGATGATGTCTTGTTGAGTTGTATACTTGAAATTGTATGATTTTGTGACCAATGTCACCCAAATAGAGTCAATTTATATTTAAAAAACAGATGCAGAGGGTTTCATGACATTATCCTAATATCTTTAGATTATGACTTCAATGTACATAACATTCTTTAAAGAATTTTTAATTTTATTTTTAGAGAAAGATGAAGGGAGAGAGCAAGAGAAAAACATGGAAGTGAGAGAGAAACATCTGTGGGCTGCCTCTTGCACACCCATAGTTAAAATAAAGAACATGAAGTAAATCCTCTTCAGGATTGAGACTGCAGCCCTTATACATGACATTTTAATTTTGAAATCCATGGTGTCCTGAAATGCATACATAACTTTTAAAAAGAAAATGCAAAAATGAAGAAAATAAAACATAACAGGATTTGCTTATCCCATGCAATATCTGTCTTTGCTAATTAATTCCAGAAGCAAAGCTTGAATCCAATCTTTATTTTTAAGCAGTCTGTTTCTTAGATAACATTTTTTATCATCAATCTTCACCCAAGGATATTTTTTCCATTGAGAGAGAGAGAGAGAGAGAGAGAGAGAGAGAGAGATCCATTGAGAAAGGCAAAGTTTTCTATTTCAATTCTTTTTTTCCTGAAATCTAATAACATACAAGGAGCTGAATATTTTATTTAGAAGAAATCATGATTATTTTTCTGAATATTTGGATGTTCATTGGTTGCCTCCTGCACGTGCCCCAATGAGGAGCATGGATTGAACCTGGAATTGTACCTTTGATCAGGAATCAAACCTGCAACACTTTGGTGCTCAGACCAGCACTCTAACCACTTTCCTATAGCTCCAATTTTAAATTCAGGCACGCTTTCCTAGATGGTTTTTCTTGCAGAATTTTCTTTACATGATCACAGATATTCATCAAACGATTCCACTGCTGATTAAACCATATCTTTGCTCATAATGGTATTCAAATATTGTTCTAATTTTTTAAACTTCAGAAAAATTTACACAAGAAAAGGCCCTAAAAATCATTTACCTTACGTTCTTTACTAGAGACCCAATGCATGAAATTTGTGCAAGAGTAGGCCTTCCTTTCCCCGTTGCCGCACCGGCTTTCCTCTGGCACCCGTGACCCGCCAGGGCTTCCCTCTGGCCCTGTCTTCATCCAGAAGGATATCTGGAATGATGTCTGGCCTAATTAGCATATTACTCTTTTATTATTATAGATTTTATAAGTTAGGAAACTAGCATAAGGAGGCTGAGACATGCCTGAACCACTCAGAGATCGAGAACTGTGGCTGAACCTCCAAGTTTTGATTCCCTTACTTAGTTTTTCTATGAAATATCACATTTGAATATCCAAATCTTATAAAATTTGCTAAGGTAAGAGTGCTATAGTTAAATAAACATGATAAAAATAAGATTGCAAAAGATGAAATCACCCCTTTCATTGATTTTTAAAAATATGTAAAAAGACTAAACCTTAGCTCATTTTAAATACAGAAACAATTTAGATTCAAAGATTTCTTAAATATTACTGAAATATTTTTAAAAAACTAATTCCATCAATGTGGCATCTATAACTAGAGAGTGAACTCTGGAAATTCCTGGAAATTGTGTTGATATAAATCCATTCTTATTTGTAAAATAACAGAAAAAATTGAAATGGGTTAGTCAATGGCAAATATTTAGATTTTTATTAAAAATAGTCACTCCTCAATTACATATCATTTTCATTTGCTGCAATTAACTATAAATTCAGACACAGAGAAAAGAATGTGCTTTTGGAAATAAGGAATAGTACTGTAGCTTATTTTTAATACTTGGAAAATTGACAAATGGAATTACTTTCCATCTATCTCATCTCTCTGAATAAAAAGTGAACAAAATTAATTTGTTTGCTGTAAGAGAAAGAAAAGTTGTATTAGTTGACTAAAATCTTCAACCAACATATAGAAAACAGCAAGTTGATGGGAACTAGTTAACAGACAAAATGAAGGGGGCGTGACCCTGGGCTAGAATACAGTAGAAAAAGACTACAGAAGTGGAGACCAATTTGTCAAACAGAACCTCAAGGACTAAGCAACTCACAACTACCTTTATACACACACACACACACACACACACACACACAAACACAACACATTTAAAATAATATAATTTATCTAAGATTTTAACCTTACTCTTTATTTCTGTATTTTATGTTTTTCTTTTTTGCGCCTAGTCTGTTTTTAGTCCTTACTTCCCAACATTGAGTATTCTATTTTGATTCATTTTTTTTCTGATATCTAATAACATTCAAGGAATTGAATATTTTATTTAGAAGAAATCATGATTAGTTTTCTAAATACAGATATCTGAAAATACCTTTATGTTTATTCCCACAAAAACTAGAGTAACTTTCACACCACCTTAAGCTTTTTAAATATTAGAGGTTACTCAGTGTCTTCTGGCTTTTAATGTCACTGGGTACTCTTCAATCAGCTGGACTTCTATCCTTTCCTAGGTAAGATTTGTTTGGTATCTTTGCATGGTCATTTTTGTGTGTGTGCTTGAAGAATTATTGTCCCAAGTAGATCCTGGGAAAGGATCTGGGGTGTTTATCTAAGGTGTCCTTGAGATAAACTTTAACCATGCAGATGTGGGACATTCAAGTAGGTGCTAGCGAAGAGGCTACTCTATGCAAGCAGGACCAAGGGCAGGCCTAGGACCAAAAAGACCAGAAGCTTTAATTTCAATTTTAAGCATACACAAAATGATTCAATTAACTGCCGGAGGAATTACACCACATGAAACATATGCAGTTGCAAATCACACAGCACTTTATTACTCAGAAAAGTTCCTGATGCTGCGGGTACAGGCTTGCTGGAATCCCAGCGGTGTTGTCCTCTGGGGTCTGACAGCTGGGCTAGTCCAGTGCAGATGCGGGGGGCCGGCATTCTTCCCCCGAGAGCTCGGTTGCGTATCTATCAGGAGGTACTAGCCATTCTTTTGTCTTCTGGCAGAGAGAGGAGAGTGGAGTGGCGTCGCTTGCCGGACTGACAGAAGGACGTGCCTTTGTGGCTTTCTTGATAGGCAAGCGCCATTGGCTGGTCAGGATCCATTTTTAAAGCCTGTTTCGTACCCGCAGCAATTCAGGTGGCTATCAATGAATTACGTCAATACACACCTGTTAATCTCAAATAGGGCAAGGGGCTGCATGTCGTTATCTGGGGCGAGTACATCACTCACACAAATGGTTATGTTAGCAAGTCACTCTGAGTCAGTAACTGAAGTACAAATTCTTATCTATGGGGTACACATGCTTCCGGGCAGTGGGGAATATGTCCTTAATATCACACTTTACGTTTCAAGAAAGTTAACTCAAACATTTTAAAACCTTCTTAACCTTTTTAGACATTTTTAAACAGTTCTATATATTACTGCAATGATTATTATTTCTTTGTGTTTGAAAATTAAATGTGTGTATAAATACGGACTTCTTTTCATAAAATTTACTCATATGTGTGTCCAAACACACACTTCTTTTTATAAAATTGTGTGCTAGTTCAAACTTTAGATAAGGAAATATTTGTCATATCATGTTTTAAATTATTTCATCTGTTTGATTCTCTTTTTCAGAAACAGCAAATATTATGTTTAAAAAAATGATTTGTTCTCATATATTATCTTTTTTATATATAAACTAGAGGCCCAGAGCATGAAACCATGCACGGGTAGTGTTCCTAGGCCTAGCCTACGATCAGGGCCATCTTCTGCCTGCTCGCCAGTCCCCACTCCTGCCCCACCACTGCCACTCACCCCAGTTCCCCATTCACCATCGGGCAATTGGAGCCTGCCGGCTGGGGTGAGGGAGGGACTGAGAGGTGGTCAATGCACTTCATAGTGATTGGTCTAATGGTTGTTCTGATCGTTAAGCCATTATGGTCACTGGACTTTTATTATATCGGATTCTACCTTGTAAACTTTTTCTCTTTTTTTGTGGGAGTATTTATCAAATCTGTCACCTGCTTACCTATTTCATTTTCTGCCATATCAAATATTATATTTATTTTACTATAATTTAGGTTATATTAATCTTCACATTCCATAAACTCATGATGTATTTTTCTATTTTTTGTAAAAATACTGTTCTGGTCATTTTAATCAAAACTAGAGGTTATAACTTTTTACTATCATTGTTTCTTAGACTTCCCTGGTTTCACTACTAAAAGGAAAATAAAGGAAGGAAAGTTTGTTCTTCCAAAAGCTATTGAAAGTTGTCCAAAAAGAGTAAACTTTCCTCTAAAAAGAGCCATCATGTAAAGGCCTTAGAAGGGAGTTAAACAGTTGGGTATAAGGAGAAAAGAGGACACAATGGGAGAAGAAAAAGTGGTATATGGAAAGTTCTAGCTTTTTGTTTGGTGTAGAAAGCCCATGATAGTCAGTTTCCATTTACAGAAATAAAAAGAAATATATGTGATAAGCCTTCTTTAGGGTTCAAAGTCACCCAACTCTATTCCCTCCTACAACAAGCTATAGAACTTTAGTGTTTCCAATTTAGAAGACTCCATTCCCTCCTACAACAAGCTGACTTTTCAAGTTATAGAACTTTAGTGTTTCCAATTTAGAAGACTTACATTTTTGCTTAGGATTTTTTCCAACTCCTTTCTTAATTTTGCCATTTTCTTTCCCAGAGAGGAAATTTATATAAATCCTGGTAGAAAACTAAGAAAATAGGTCCTAAGTACATTTTATCATGTTACCATCTTATCTATAATTTGCTTCTTTTATAATGATGAACTATTTTTTGGCGGGGGGGAGATGATCACCCCAAATCTGTGCTAGAATTGTAAGTTTAGGTGTCTCAAAATACTATAGTGCAATATACATGAAAGCAGCAAAGTTTATGTAAATCTTTCTTTATACACAGGCTATTCATTATTATCATTGTGTGAATACAATGAGCAATCAGCTTCTGTGATGGTGGGCTGCTCAGGAGATGACTCAATTGTAAATACTGCAAGCAATTGTTAGGATACTGGCAACTGGCAAAGTCACACCGGCTCTTCTTGTCAGTCAAGTCTATAAATATCTCTGGCATTCTGGAGAATGAGTCTCCTGAACATATCATCATGGAGTGTTGACAGAAAACCCAGATTGCTACCCAAACTGTACAGAATACAAATGAATGATTTCCTATCTGGTTATGTTGGAAAGAAAAAGAGTTTGTTGCATAATGCATATCAATGAATCAAAGGCTGAAAACATAAAACAATTTGTACTAGTTTAGATACAAATCAGATTGTAGCAACACAAAATACAGTGAGACAAGCATGTTTAATTAGAAAATTAATGTCATGAATTTCAGGCTGAAGGCAACAAACATGTTACTCAGGAATTCTTAGATTCCATTGCTGATATGGGGGTAGCCTCGAATTTTATATTCATATGGGCATATGAATTTATATTCTCAATATTTACTACTCTTACTGATTATTTTCAATTTAATTTCTATTAAATATGTATTTGGCTGAAATTAGTGCTATCCAATTTGGAAAGATATACTACAAATAAATCATATATTTAATCTTTTTATATACAAAAATTCAGTAGTGTTTCTTTGAGGGTTTTCCATTATTTTTGGCTTTGTGAGGACATTACTCATTCAGAATTCAGCAGTTCTACTTTAATAACTATATTAGTCAGCAGTCACTAGAAAAATCAAACCAATAGTATAGAGACTCATTCTGAGGGATTGGATCCTGGAGGCTGAGAAGTCCCGTGGTCTTTTAGAGTCCCAGGGAAACTGGTGCTACAGTTCCAGTCTAAACCTAAGACCTGAGATCAAGGGAGCCAATGGTACAAGATAAGGTCTGGGCTCAAGGTCCTGAGAGTCATGAGCATCATTGCACAAGGGCAGAAGATAAATGTCCCAGCTCAATCAGAGAAAACGAATTAGTCTTTCCTCTGAATTTTTGTTCAATCTATCAATGGATTGAATGATATCCAGCCATATTTGTGAACGAATTCTGTGGGTTATCTTTTTCTTTGGTCAATGCTATCCTCTGTTTTGCAAAAACTTTTTAGTTTGACATAATCTTATTTCTTTATTTTTTCATTTGTTTTCCCTTGCCTGGGGAGCCAAATCAGAAATAATATTGCTAGGAGAAATTTCCATGATTTTACTGCCTATATTTTCTTCTAGGATTTTTATGATATTGAGTATAACATTTAACTCTTTAATCCATTTTGAGTTTATTCTTGTAGATGATGTAAGAAAGTGGTCATTTAATTTTTGCACGTATCCATCTAATTTTTCTAAAATCATTTATTGAATAGACTATGTTTACCCTATTGTATGTTTTGCCTCCTTTGTCAAAAATTAATTGACTATAAAAACCTGGGTTTATTTGTGGGTTCTCTATTCTGTGCCATCTATATATATAAAAGCCTAAGCGACTAGCTGATTGGCCAGTAGCTATGACACGCACTGACCACCAGGGGGCAGATGCTCAATACAGGACCTACCAAGTTGTGGTCACTTGGCAGTGGTGGTTCTCCAGTGACGCACCCAGAACCAGAGAGGAGGGAGCTTGATTCTGGGGTGCGTCACTTGAGAACTGCCCTCTCACAATCCGGGACCTCTAGGGGGATGTCAGAGAGCCAGTTTAAGCCCAATCCCTGCAGGCCAGGCTGAGGGGCCCCACTGGTGCACAAATCCATGCACTGGGCCTCTAGTTTATCTATATGTCTGTTTTTATCAAAGTATCAATCCATTTTGATTGTGATGGCTTTGCAATATAGTTTGGTAGATAGAGTGATTCCTCCAACTTTGTTCTCCTTTCTCAAGATCACAATTGGTATTTGTGGACTTTCATGGTTCCATATAAATTTTTAGAATACTTGTTCTGGTTCTGTGAAATAAGCTATTGGTATCTTGACAGGAATTTTATTGACTCTATAAATAGCTTTGTGCAATATGGGCATTTTAATGATGATAATTCTTCCTATCCATAAACATAGTATATGTTTCACTTATTTGTATCTTCTTCCATTTCTTTCTTCTGTGTTGTATAATTTCCCAGGTCTTTTACATCCTTGGTTAAATTTATTCCTAGGTATTATATTCTTTTTGAAGGAATTGCGAATGGCATTGTTTTCTTAGTTTCCCTTTCTGATAGATAATTATTGAAATATAAAAATGCAACTGATTTCTGGATATTTATTTTGTATCATGCTACTTTGCTGAATTTATCACTTCTAGCAGTTTTTGGGTTGAATCTTTAGGGTTTTTTATGTACAGTATCATGTTATCTGCAAATAATGACAGTTTTACTGTTCCCTTTCCATTTTGGATAAGTTTTTATTTCTTGTCTGATTACTGTGGCTAGGACTTCTAGTACTATGTTGAATAAGTGATGTTGGCTATGGGTTTGTCATATATAGCTTTATTACATTGAGAAATGTGTCATCTGTTCCCCCTTTGCTCAGAGTTTTTAATCATAAGTGGATGATGGATTTTATCAAATACTTTTTCTGCATCTATTAATATGATCATGTAGTTTTCATCCTTCATTTATATTATGTGGTTCATCATGTTTATTGATTTGCAGATATTGTACTAACCATGCATCCTAGGAATAAATTCCAATTGATCATAGTGTACAATCTTTTTCATGTGCTGCTTGCTTTGGTTTGCAAATATTTTGTTGAGGATTTAAGCATCTATGGCCACAAACATATTGTCCTATAATTTCATTATATTTTCCAATACATCTGATAAGTTGTTAATATCCAAAATTTATAAAGAACTTATAAAACTCAACAGCAAAAAAAAATCCAATTAAAAAATGGGCAAAGAACTTGAATAGACACTTCTCCAAAAAGGGCATACAGATGACCAATAGACATATAAAAAGTTGCTCAATGTCACTAATCATCAGAGAAATGCAAATTAAAACCACAATGAGATTATCAACTCACACCTATCAGAATGACTATCATCAATAAATCAACAAACAATAAGTACTAGTTGAAAGGATGAATCAGGATAAAGGGCTCTACTTTAGTAAGGGCTAATAAAAGGAAGCTCATTCTGCTAGCCTAAGCTTTGCACAAACATGCTCCCCTTAACTGGTTATTTTAAAGAAATTCCTGAAGACCATAACTCCCCTGTACAGCCCCCCTGAGAAAGGACGTCTGGTGCCAGCAGAAGGACAAAGGGTAGGGTCATAAAATTACAATGGGGGCAGGATCCTGATACCTGGGTCAAGCCGAAGCCCCATCTGCAGCTCTGCCTGAGTGCATAAAAAGCCTGCTCCCTCCCCAATTCACCACTGACTCTTTCTCCAGATCAGTCCACCTGCACCCAGATGCCTGGAATAAATATTATTTTGATTACACTGAGCCTTGAGTCCATTCTATGTGACCCCGGCCCAAACCGAACCTTTCACTGGTGATGATGTGGAGAAAACAGAACCCTTGTGCACTGTTGGTGCAAATGCAAATTGGTGCAGCCACTGTAGAAAGCAGTATGGTGTTACCTTAAAAATGAAAAATGGGCCCTGGCTGGTTTGGCTCAGTGGATGGAGCGTCAGCCTGAGGACTGAAGGGTCCAGTATTTGATTCCAGACAAGGGCACATGCCCAGGTTGCAGGTTTGATCCCCAGTGGGGGTTGTGCAGGAGGCGGCTGGTTTGTGATTCTCTCTCATCATTGATGTTTCTGTCTCTCTCTCCCTCTCTCTTCTTCTCTGAAATCAATAAAAAGCCATTGTAAAAAATAGAAAATGGAACTGCCTTATGACTCAGCAATTTTACTCTGGGAATTTATCCGAAGAAATGCGAAACACTAATTCAAAAGAATACATGCACCCCTATGTTGACTGCAGCGTTATTTACAACACCCAAGATTTGGAAGCAGCTGAAGTGTTCATCAGTAGATGAGTTGCTAAAAATGCTGTGTATATTGACACAGTGGAATACTACTTTCCTGGAAGAAGAAGAAG